>NC_135427.1:14099610-14232110 GCF_051991245.1 Festucalex cinctus | reverse complement strand
GGAAGTCAGAATTAAAAGAATTCAAATTTTCCAAGTCTTGTTTAGCTAAAAAAGTCTCCTGAAGGCAAAGAATATCACAGGATTCCAGTAAATTGTCAACAACTATGCGGCGAGCTTTGTCACCTGCGTTTTGTCCTATATATATATATATGTATATGTATACACATATATATTTAGAATAAGGTGTCAGGCGATGATAGTTTTTTTATATTTGCATTTTTCCAAATAATCCATTAATCGCGCATGCAAAAATATTAGTTGCGTTAAAGGAACTTTAAATTAACACACTAATTTTGATACCCTAATATACATATATATATATATATATACACATATATATATATACACACACTATATATATATATATATATATATATATATATATATATATATATATATATATATATATATATATATATATATATATATATATATATATTAGGGGTGTTAAAAAAAATCGATTCGGCGATATATCGCGATACTACATCGATATACACATATATATATATACACATATATATATACACACATATATATATATACATATATATATACACACATATATATATATACATATATATATACACACATATATATATATATATATATATATATATATATATATATATATATCAATTATATAATTATATTCTATATCGATTATATATCAATTTTATAAAATGAATATATATATATATATGTATATATATATATATATATTCATTTTCATTTTATAAATTTAATTAATTATAATTAAATTGTTTAGAAATAATATTCAAATTGATCTGCACAAAGTAAAAGATTTATCCACCAAAATTATTTTCCTTTAATAACCTTGGATGAACTGCTTTTTATGTGCAAATGTTGAGATTTGAGAAATGTTGAGGGAAAAAAAACAAATCCCAACGGCATGTAATCCAAGCCAAACGGGACCCCCGGAGGCTCCAAGTGGCAAAAAATAAATAAATTTGTTCACGCTTCCCGCATGTGCTCCAGGTCCGAGACAACAAACAGTCCGTCAAGTCAATCAAGTCGGCGAAGTGACACGAGACGCTAACGAGGCGTGAAATCGCACATGCAGGCCACATTTGCCCCCGCGTCTTCGATATTATTCTAAGTCACCGTGGGGGTTAAGTCAGATTTGAGCAGCAAAAAGCGCAGACCGGTTCATAAGTCAAACGGGGGTCCAAATGGGAAACACATTCCCGCTGTAACCACGCCGAACCTCCAGTGGGTCGTTTGCGAGGAATGTCGGACGGGTGAGAGGAACCACATGTGTGCGTGCAGGACAGAAACATGGAGGCCATGTTAAGTTCACTTGAAGACTTTTCTTAAAAGTGGAAGTCAACCTTAAACATTTCTTGACAATATATGTTACCTCACTAACATGACATTCTGATTACTATTACATGTGTGGAATATGAGTTATGAAGCAAAATCCAGCCGTTTGGATCCATCTCAGGGGGGCGGCCATTTTGCCACTTGCTATCGCACTGAAGATAACATCATAGTTGCTCAGTCAACGACCAATCCCAGCTCGCCTGTTTTCTGAAGCTGCGCTCTGATTGGTTGTTACTTGAGACCGGAGAAACTGTGATGTCATCTACAGTCGACAGCCAGTGGCAAAATGGCCGTCCCCTGAGATGGATACAAACAGCTAGATTTTGACGCTTAACTCGTATTTCACTAACACAATATTTACCATGAGAATATATATATATATATATATATATATATATATATATATAAAAATAAGAATACATCCATATTTTTAACAAAAAAAAAGAAAAAGAAATTGAACACGTTCTCACACTAATTATCCACGACTGGAAAAGCGATCCAATCTCTTTCGAGCGTTGTCACGTTGATTTACGCAACTTTATTTTTTCTTCCAATGACCTCTGGGGAAGAAGCAGGAAAGAGGACTCCCCCAGGAAGGTGGACAAGCATGAGGTTGTGGAAGTCGTTGGTGAAAGATGTTCCCGGAGGTTGCGCTCAGAATAACAACACAGTGCGGTCATAAAATTAGGTACACCGACTCCATCTGATCGAATGACATCAGATCTTTGTTGCGTTTTGCGTTGGTGTTCGTATTGTAGCTGTAATCTCAGAATAAGCTTTTTAAAGACCCCGCCGAGTGTTATGTTGTGTTTACAGCCAAGCTACTCAGAAGGGACCGCCTACTATCCCCTAACTCATCGCTTTTACAAACTGTCCATCCATAAAAATGAAGTGCTGCGGTTAGCGCGATCGCCTTTCCGACTCTCCTCCCCCTCCTCCTCCTCAGTTTGCTGGGGAAAAAAAAACAAAACAAGGGGAAGCTCCGACCGGCAGCTGCCAATTAAGTGAAGAGCGATGAAATTGAATCTGCGCTCGGAGCAAATGGATGGACGGACGAGTGGATGGGCGAGGAGGGAGAAGTCCACTCTGGGAAATTCTATTAGGCCGTGTAACACGGCCATTGTTCACCTGCTCCCATATCGCTCCATCTTTTGCTTTTTAAACATGCGCGCTCTCTATTATTCATGTTCACATGCTTCATCCGATTGCTTTTCCTCTGCGGAGATTTTAGAAAGTGCTCAAGATACTTTCCACAATATAACTCGTGTTTCCGTTTCAGGCTATGCTACCAAAACACAAAATTTAAAAAAAAATAATCAATTAACAATGACAAATAAAGACATAAAAGGCCAACAAAAACCACAATGGCCCCTTTATGAACTGATATTGGTCCATTTCAACGACACATCTGGAAACCCCCCCCTAAAGCTGCAATGACAACATGTTTGGAATCCCCCACAGGGGGCCCCATACTAGCTGCTTCTGCCTGGTGGCTAGTTGGGGTTCCTGACAGACAGCTGCTATTGATCCATTTCAACGACACCAACCGAGACACTGCACTGACAACGACTAACATTGGCCCATATCAATGACTGTCATGAATTGGTCATGCCAGGGTTATGTTTGGGTCATGCAAAGGTTATGTTTGGGTCATGATCGTGAGGTCAAGTTTCTGTTTTGAACTGATGTAACCATCATCTGGTTTCAACTGAGAAAAACGCTATGTGATGTCAGGAGCTATGTGATGTCAAGAATCTTTACTCTCTTGACTTGGTCAACAGCCAATCAGATAATTCCATGTCAGTCCTGTTATCGACAATCCAATCAATTCACTGTCTATTTAAGCCAAACTGACAAGTGTATGTTTGTGGGATTCTTACCTCTGTTCCTCTGTGCATCTCCACAGCCCAAGGGGGCTTGGCGTCTCGTGATTCTCGATGCATTCTCGTTGTTTCTCGTCTAGTCAAGTTTGTTCTACGCCTCTCGATATTGTGCTAATAAAGAGTTAAAATGTTATTTGTGTCTGCGCTTTTGGGATCCAACCTCAGAACGTAACAATGACATAACAATGGCGCTGCTTTAGACACTGCAATGACAATGTGTCAGTAACCGCCCTTACCTTGTACTGTTTGGTGGCTTGTCGGGGGTCCTGACAAACAGCTAATATTGGTTCACATAAATGACACAATTGGAACCCCTTTGTCGACACTTCAACAAGACGTGTGGAATCTCCCTAATGGGCCAAAAAAACAAAAACACACAAAGAAAGTGAAGCGCTATCAATAACATGTCCTACTTTCCATTTATTTTTTTTTTCCTTGCAGTTCTCATTCAAACTTCACCATGTGCACTGCATAAGGGCCCATGGCATCTGCGCGCAAGTTGCCTTTGCAAAAATAGACTAATTTTCGTGAAGCTGTAAACGGCTCACTTTGCTTATGAGGGCAGTTCAAAGCTACGTTGTGGCTTGCTGCATTCAATTGCAAGGCCCAGCACTTTTTTTATGGTAAGGAAAAAAAAAAAAAAAAAAAAAAAGGACCAGATAAGTTCCCATGTGGATTTCCAGAATGGAGCTTTTTTTTTTTTATAAAAGATGCCGCATCTGCATTAAAAGACTGAAAAAGCGCTTCACTTTTGCCACATTTTGTTTTAAATTCCATGCAAATAGACAATGTTGTTTCAGTTGGTTATCTTTTTAAACACCGTTTTTCATTTTATTGGTAAACATTTTATTTGTCAATTTCAGTTTTTATTTTATGCGCTTTCATTAACTATAATAGCAAAAAAATAAAAAATAAATAAATAAATAAAATAAATAAATAAATAAATACAAAATAAAAGTAAATGTAACAATGTAATAAGTAATGTAAGCAAAAAAGTACGTAACAAAAAAAAAGTTAGGAAAAATCCTACTTGAACATCTAAACAAAGTAACTTATTTTTTTTGTACTTCCACTCTTGATTTTTATGTATTTTTTAATTGAAAAGTTTTGAAATTTTCAAACAAACAGGGGTGTGTAGATTTTCGCTAGCCACTGTATCTTTCGTCACTTTTGCTCATTCCTCTATGAAGCTCATTTAAAGGGATATTTGACTCACTGAACCATTTTTAGCAGTAAAAAGTTAATATTTTGTCCAGAATAAATTTGATAACAAAATGATTTTTCATGTATAATTGATAACTTTAAAAACTAATTTTTGCACTTGCTGTCGATTGATGATGACATCACCTGTGCTGAGGAAGTAGGTAACGGCCAATCATGGCTCAGCTGTTTTCTGGATTTGGTTAGCAAACTGAGCCATGATTGGTTGTTACCTACTTCCACTGCACAGGTGATGTCATCATCAATCGACAGCAAGTGGAAAAGTTATTTTTTTAAAGGTATTAATTATACATGAAAAAATAATGAAGTTATGAAATTCATTTTGGACAAAATATTAACTTTTTACTGCTGAAAATGTCTAGTAAGTCAAGTAATGCTTTAAGGAAAAATAATAATTTAAATATGAAGCAGTGTAAAATATTGGACAAAAAAAAATAGTTATTGAGTGTGTTGAATTTTGACAAAAAAAACAAAACAATTTCTTCCATCTTTGCGACCTCTCCGGACGCACGGTCCAACCTCCTGAAAGTATTTGGTGTTTGGAATGTTCTGTGGGGCAGCGACGGATGTTTATCAGCGATCATTTTTGTTTGCGGTGGTTTTGCAGGGCAGGAGGAAAAGATCCATTTATTTTATTTGTTGCAGGTTGTCGGAAGTGAAGGATGCCTTTTTTTTTTTTTTTTTAAACGAACAGATTTTTATGTGAAGCCACATCAAGTCTGCGTGGTTTGCGTTCGGGCCTGCTTACCAGACGTCGCAAACTCGTTTTTTGTTTTTTTTAGTGCCACTTGGAAAGATTCAAGCTTCAGCCGGACACTTTTCTCCTCATGTTGTCGCTTGAAGCACTTTGCATAACCTGAGCTTGTTTTGGTCGCTCTAAGGAGATGCACAAGCTATTTATTTTCACAAAGAGAAAGTTGCTATTTTATGAGAAAAAAGTTAACAAAATAAAACAATGACAAAAAATATATATATATTGTATATAAGAGGAAAAAAATGAGGACGTCAGCAAGAAGAAAGGTTGAAATATTACAAAAAAATATAGATTTATAAATAAGAGTAAAAGGCTAGAATAATGCAAGAAAAATGTGTGATTTGACAAGAATAAAGTTGTAATTTAATGAGAAAAAAAATGTAGGATTGAAACAAAAAAGCATGTAATTTAAGGGAGAAAAAATCCTAATATTAGAAGAAAATAAATATAGTAATTTAGCTATACGACGTCACAATATTACAGAATAGTTACTTAGTTAGTTAGTTAGTTACTTAGTTAGTTAGTTAGTTACTAAGTTAATTCGGAAAATATTAGAGGCCCAAATAATAAAAGAAAATGTTTAATTTGACAAGAAAAAAAAAAAAAAAAGGCTGGAAAGGTCTACCAGAACATCTGAACTTCAACTGGAGATAATCACAAGCAACTGAAATTGTGATAGGTATGCTGACACCCGTTTAGGACAAGTTTGGATGTGATTGTTAGTTCTTAACACATACATAAGAGGGTGTGCACACTTATGCAGCTGTATCATCTCAGTTTATTTTTAGTAACCCGCTTAAAACAAAAAAACAAAACTGAATTGATGTACAATTTATAGGCCACAATAATAGTGGGAACAATTTGAATGATTTAACTCCGTCTCATCAATAGCTGTTCTTGTAGGCTTTCCCTAACTTCTTTTCTTACCTGCTATTTGGAATCCTTTTAATTCCTCTCACCTTGATTTAGGCCACGGTGATTTATGATTGAAGTTTTTTTGTTTTTTTTTTAATCATCCTCCCCACCCACAAAGAAGCATGGTCGAAAATATATCAAAACATGCTGAGAAGAGCGAGCAAGGCAAGGATCAGGTATTTTCCAGCGTTGCGGGGGTGCGCAGACTTGAGGGGCAATGCGTCGTGACATGTCTGTTGTTTTTTGGCGTATGCAACGCACACGTGGGGGGGGTTATACGTGAATCACAAGTGAAGAATTATTTTTAAGCATTTCTCAGAAAGCCAAAAGACACTCCCCAAAACCAAGACATGCACATTATGTTCTCACGACTGATTGAGCATGCAAAGATTTCACTTGGGAAGGTGGGGGCGTATCCCAAGGGAAGGTTGGCTTTAATTCAGGAGGGCTCAGATTGCTAAAAGCTATTCAGCTAATAGAGCTTGAGTGATAAAGCTGTCAGGGTGCTACTGTGGAGTGTTACATAATGTAAAAAAAAAATAAAAAAGTAAACTAATCTGCTGTATTAAGTGTGCATTTTGGGAAAAAAACAACAACCACAATTTTATCTTGAAAAATAAGACGAGACTGTAATAATAGTTACTGTTGTGCATACGTTGGCCTCTTAGGGGCAGTGTGGTGCCCTTAATGGAATAAACGCAATGAGATAATAAGAGTAGAAGAAGAAAGCTATAATTGAACTATATTAATTCATTTGATCCCCAAAATGTATAAATGTTTTATTTCAAATGTTTTGTGTGTGCCAAAGACGTATTTATGCTTTTTTTTTTATGCTAGAGCATAGAGAAGGCTTTGATGCAGCCTCTCGACTGCAAAGAACGGTTGCAGTATGGTAGTTATTACACAAATGGTCAGCAGAGTATAAGAGAGCAACCAGGGCCATGTTGAAAAAAAGCTCAATTACTCAAAATTCTAAATAGATCTGTGAATAATCATGAAACATAGCTATATTCTAATGCTAATTGCTGCAAAACGGAAACAGACAGAAATATACTTTTTTTCTGATGAAAGAAGAGACTTCAATCTTTTGTTGTGGTAGGTTCTATGTTTTTATAGCAAGAGAACACAATATTCTGTAGGCCTTCAAAGTCAAAATCCAGTAAAACAGCCTGGAGTGAAGGGGATTGCTTCTATGAAAATGGCTGGGAGAGAATGACTTAATAGTTCTACTTTTTTCACAAATTTGGAAGAATGTGTGCCTTTGGCTATTGTTATGTCATCTTTTTTTTTATTGTGTGTTTAGTTTTACAGTACAGTCCAACTGTCATTAAACAGCTTAAAGGTCACTTAAAGGTGGTGGAGACGCGTAACGTTACATGCTAGCCACAAGCTAATGGTGCATTCAAGGTTCTTTCACAACATTGGAAACTAGCCAAGTATTTACTTTTTTTTCTGTTCAAAAATCCTCATTGCTACTATATGTGACTATTCGTATCCATCCAATTTCTGAACCGCTTACTCCTCACAAGGGTCGCGGGAGGTGTTGCAGCCTATCTCAGCTGGCTCTGGGCAGTAGGCGGGGTACACCCTGAACTGGTCGCCATCCAATCGCAGGGCACACAGAGACGAACAAACATCCACACGCACAAGCACACCTAGGGACAAATCGGAGCGCCCAATTAACCTGCCATGCATGTCTTTGAATGTGGGAGGAGACCGGAGTACCCGGAGAAGACCCACGCGGGCACGGGGAGAACATGCAAACTCCACCCAGGAAGGCCGGAGCCTGGAGTCGAACCTGAGTCCTCAGTAATGGGAGGCGGGCGTGCTAAACAGTCAGACACCGTGCCGCCCTAACTATTAGTAATAAATCAAAATGTGTCCCAAACAACAACTTTGGTTTTGAGTGTTTAATTAAACCTAATTTGAATTTTCACAACACCGTTTTACGCCAAGCTTTAATAACATAATTATGTTTCGACTGGTCTCTTGTGCAACACTGACAGAGATGGCGTCTAAACAAAAGTATCAACCTCCAATTTCATACACTCCTTATTTTGTGGTTACTTATTATTAAAAGAGTGTTTTGAAGTGAATCCCACATCATTTTTTGGTGGCCGACTGATTTATAACATTGAGGCAAGTTAAAATGCATTTGATATATAATTAAATTGAGTTGAACCAATTTTGTAAATCAAGTGTATAATCTCACGATCCGTTCAATTTACAGTGTCAGGTGTAACGACAAGGCCGAGGTGACGGATGATAATCAAAATCCCAAAACGCTTTCAAGCTCATTGTTCTCTTCCTAACCTGCTGCAAATTTGTGCAACGACAGCACCAAGTGTCATGTTCGGCCGCAGTATCGACTGTCAGGGATTGGAGTCGGATCAAAGCGGGCCAGTGAAAAGATCGGGATCCACTCACTCCCCAACTACACCCCCCCACCCCCACCCCCTCCCCCTCGGGAGGTGTCGTGGGAGTGGCTGATTAGCCTCACGTGGGGGTGACGGGGTTATTATAGGTAATGAAAACAAAACAAATAACAGTGAATTGTCTGCTTACAAAACTATATGGCGAAAATAAATTTACTGTTTTTCATATAAGTACAGTTTAGTTTCAATAATTTACTTTTTTTTTTTTTTTTTTTTTTTTTTTTTACACATGGGAGTTCTATTTATTCCAATCTAGTGCATCATGAAGGGTTCCCTCCCCGCCAACACCCCCTCACCCCCTGCTCCAAAGACACCAAGAGCAGATTAAGTTAGGAGCGATCGGCTACCCAATTTATCTCATATGCTCGGTGATACAGATCTAATTTCAGCCTCTTAGTACCACAAACAGGAAGGAGAAGCTCGTCGATAAACAGCCCATGGCTGCTCTGGTGGAGGGGGGGCAGGAAAGATAATATGATGACACAGTGGAACGGGGGGGGGGGGCTTGTTGTCCATGGCAAAGTCTATCAAGCTGTAATTCCTGTCATTAACCCAATTAGGATTTTACAAATTCACTTTGTAGCATTTGTATGTAAATGGAGACTACTCGGAAGTAAGCCTCGCTGTCTTGTTTAAAAATAGCATCAGCAAAATAGTAAAAAAAATATTGTGGATCAAATCTCTCTTTTCAAGTCACAATTTTTTTTTTAGCTGAGTTTTAGTTCAGTTTTCCTCCTCGGTGATCACCTTGGGCACCCCTCAGGGTACCATTCGAAATACATTTTTTATTTATAGTGTTTCCCCCAGTTTTCCTTTTTGGTTTGTGGTCGGATTATGTCACCTTTGGGAACTACTAGATGCGATATAGGGACAAACAAAAATTGTAAGTATAAAATGTAGGTATAATAATTATAATTTATATAGTTTAAAGTCTTAAAATTCGCCTCCTTCACACTGTATTCACATTAAAACATAGTTTAACGAATATTGATAGCGTCTGAAAATTGATTGCGGATGATGTCTACGGGGAATATAAGTTTGTGAAATAAAATTGTAGTGGTCAAAAGAATGCCAAAGTTCTAGTTCAGATGTACAAGTGAGGTAAAGGAGGTCAAACGTCAGGTAGAGTGAACCCCAGAGCACACCGCACTGGGGATTTGATGATGATGAGGGACTCGGATTTAACCCGCTAACATCTCAACATCTCGTTAATGTCAACAAGCTGTCACTCACCTTTGCATTTTGGCACCTCCTTCCCTCTTCACCTGCTTTGAACGGATAACATGTCCTCAATTGTCCTCCATCAGCAGTTCAACCGGAAAATTTTCTATTTAAAAAACAAAACAAAAAAAAACACGTTAAAATACGACTCACTGCGTTTGGAATCAATTCAATTGATGTTTGAGAGGAAGAAGGAAGAATTTAATTGAATATTTTGAGTAATACGATGAGATTAGATGGCAAATTTTACAATAGAAAAATCAATTTATTGACCCACAAATTAATTTAAGTTTGTTAACTTCAACACAAATCTATCATCCTGTTGTTCTTAAATAATAATAAGAATAAGAATAACTGGACCTAATAAATAAAACACTAATGTGTCACTGGGTGAGAAGACATGTAAAAGACAAGAATTATAGAAATATAAGCGTCCAACAAAAAAATATCTCTACTCAAGTGCTTTTTTTTCTTTGTGCTATGCTAGCGCTAGCAGTAGCTTGTAGCCGCTAACAGCACTTGTTTCAAAGGTTGTTGTTTTTTTGTTTTTAATCTTCATTGGGGTTTCTACAGATTATTACACAAGTACCCTTTTATAAATAACTACGTGTTATGTTATCATTGAACTTTAGCACTACTAGCAATATTAGCATACTTTTCCAATGAAAGTGAGCCTGTTTATTTAGCAGAGTTACTTGCTAATTAGTGCTTGAAATTTCTAATGAGCAAGTTTATAGTACAAAAAAAAATCAATAATAAACATAGTGAAAATTATTTCATACCTGTAGTTAACGTGTTAATTGAGGGGCTGGCTAATAAATTGGCTTTTGGGTTAATGGTGATGATGTCCACTGAAATATACAAGTGCTGTAGCGTGGACGTTTAGCTGGCAAGGCTAGCAATTGTTTTGTTAAATTACTCATATAGCCCAAGTAAAAACTTGATACATACCTGTGAGAAAACGTGATGATGGAGGTTTGCTTTCAGCTACTCCACCTCTTGGCAATTTTGCTGTCGTCTGCACAACTATTTATGAAAAAAAAACGTTTTGTGGCGTGTCGGACCGTACGTATTGGACAGTGCAAGCCACAAAAAAAAAAAAAAAAAAAAAAAAAAAAAAAAAAAAAATTGACACCATTTTCAGTGCAAATCGGCAGTAGTCAATCAATTTCTTGCCACCCAGAAATACCCTGGTGTTTTTTTTTTTGTGTGTATATAATATATAATTCACTTTACGATGGGGGAATTATCTAAAAAGTTGGATTGTGTTCTACTTTGGACTTCCCACTGTACAAGAACAGATCTCCCAGAGGGACATGAGAGGTCACATAAGCTTTCTTTTGCTTTATTTAGCCCGTTAAACAAAGATATGCAATCGATTATGACAAGCAAATAAACTTGCAACAATGGCAAACTGTATTTTGTGTCTTGTGAATCTTCAGTTCCGCACAGCAGGCTAGCTGTCACTTTTGATTTAAAAGCTTGCGAATGCCTCATAAACCACAGGATTAACCCTCTAATGGTTCGTTGTTAAACTCTTATTTATGCGACAATGATATAAATGAGACGTTACTTTTGTAATTTATGACCTTAAAAGTGCAGAATGTTGGAAACACTCCTCCTCCTCCTCCGTGAGCCCGAAGACAAATTGCTATGTTACGTGTGTGTGTATACAGTAAATTTCTACTGTAGACTTCACACACATGACCTGACAAGACACAAGATTCATCAAGTGTCAGGCAGTCACAATGGAAATTGTGGATCAAAAGGGGGAAACTTGATCCCTTTTTCATCGCCAACAGCTTGTTTCATGAGGACTGCGCTGACTGTAAACAGTTTGGACTTGTCAAGGGCATTATAACAATACATTGATTTATTTTAATTTTCGATATATTTTCTAATTATTTTAATTGTAGAGGCACGACCAACTTAGGAATAGACGTAGTTGTCGTAGTTTGAGTGCCACTGGTGGTACATTGGCTCCCTCTAGTGGTGATCAAAACATGCAGGTGTACCTAATGTTGTGGCCGGTGGGGCGAGCGTCATGCTGCTGCCCTCTGCCGTTCAATATGAGCAACTGTCACGTTACACGCGTGGGAACGTGATCGACACCTGTCACTCTCTCAAATGACACCTTCGGTACTTTTATTGAATTTTGAGTAAATGTTTATTATTCAGGCAAAATGCAAAATGGATAAGTTTCATGAAAAAGTTGAAAAAATGTGCACAAAAATTTAACTTAGAGTATATCTAATATGAATGATATTTTGCAGTGTCACCATTTTTTTTTTAAGTGGAATTAAATTATTTTATTTTTCCTCTAAACATTTTAAACTCCTTAACATGGTAACCTCAAGCATATTAGTTTTTTAGCATGTTTAGACACAAAATGACAAAACATCCTCGTACTTACACTTTCTGTTCGTGGCCCTCATAAGCGGCGGGCCGAGGCTTTAGTCTTTTTTTAGATCAATGATCCCTGGTGAGGGAGAACTAGGAAAGTTCATGTTTTGAAGGTTTTTTTTTATTGTTTTTTTTTTTAAATCAGATTTTGTTTGTTGGCATCCGTAATTATTGCACATCTTCCCAAAATCAAGTTGTAAACGTCATTAAACCTGCAGGCAAGCGCTGCAGATGAACTGTCAGTTGAACCAATAGCCCGCAACTCTACGGGTCACGTGATGTTATTCAGCCACTCGCAGACGTCGAAATGCAACAAAGACATTCGGACAGATTTGCCTTGTAGTACATTATTTTAAGCCATCAGGTGGCGGAATTTCACCTTATAGTGATACTTCCACACGTTTGGTATTGTGCTCTTATGGTGGTTTGTTCAAAATAGCAGTTTATTTCAAAAGTTTAAAAAATATATAAATAAAGGAAAAGCCATCTAGAATAGCTGAACTTCAATTGGGTACTTAAAATGGTGACGGGTGGGTGATGACCCCCATTTTGAGTTTGAATCTGATTATTTAATTCTGAACACAGCCACGTCACAGTTATAGAAGGGTGTGTACACTTACGCAAGCACATTATTTCAGTTGTAGTTTTACTTTTGTTTTGGAAAAGAATAAGTTCCACTGGACATAGGTCACATTAATGGTGCAGAAAGTTTTGAAATGATTTATCTTGGAATTTGTTTTAATAGAAACCTATTTGAACACTGTTGTGTGTGTGTGTGTGTGTCTGCATATATATATATATATATATATATATATATATATATATATATATATATATATATATATTAGGGGTGTTAAAAAATCGATCCGGCGATATATCGCGATACTACATCGCGCGATTCTCGAATCGATTCAATAATCGGCAGAATCGATTTTTTTTTTTTTTTTTAGGATTCACACCTTGAGCATGGAAGAATGTTATATGAACGGAACATTAAGCCTTAATATTTTATTTTAATGCTGTTCAAACATGAAACAGATTACAACCTCTATAAGACTGAAATTTCAGATAAATAAATAATACATTTTCATATAAATCTTACACTCTACAAGCTTACTGATTAGTATTTTCTAAATTTGAATGAAAAAAAAATCGCAACAATCGACTTATAAATTCGTATCGGGATTAATCGGTATCGAATCGTATCGTGACCTGTGAATCGTGATACGAATCGAATCGTCAGGTACTAGGCAATTCACACCCCTAATATATATATATATATATATATATATATGCTAAGTTAACATGCTAATGCTAGTTTAGCATGCTAATGATAATGCTAGATTAGCATGGTAATACTAATGCTAAGTGCAATGCTAAATTAACATGCTAATGTTAAGTTAGCACTTTAATGCTAACTTAGCATATTAATGCTAATGCTAGCATAGCATGCTAATGCTAATGTTAAGTTATCTTACCATGCTAATGATTGATTTGGAGAAGTTTGATATTTGTAGTTCCATGTGAAATATAGGCTTTTAAAAAAAACAGTCAAGGTTTGCATTCAATAAAAAATAGTTGTGGTTTATTCTTTAGGGAACAAAAAAAAATGGCAACAACTAAGTGTCACTTCTCATAAAGAAACAATATCTACAGGAAAGAAACAACTACGATTCCTTCTTAATTCAATGAGCACGTTTCCTCTCACTGGCAAAGAACAATTCATGTTTTTTGTTTTTTTTCTTCTCTTTTTCACATTCTGGTCTCAACTGAACATTAAAACGTGTTCATTTAATTTTAAATGGCCCTCAGTCAACAAGCCTGCAAAGGAAAATTGTGTTGAACGTCGGTATAAAATCTTAAAAAAAAAAAAAAAAAAAGTTTGGGGCGAAAATGCTGTTTAACGGGCATGCATGAATATTATTTTTGAATGTTGAGGCCTTGGATTAGATTTCCTCTCAAGGCTCATGGGTGCTATGATACTCAATGTCATTTCATCTGCTTTTGACTCAAAAATAAATAACGGAGGTTGCTGATATCGCATCTTTAAAGGGTATATACTTATCCTGTGTGTTCCAAATGTGTGTTCATTTAGTCCATGTGCTTTCTCCCTCCAGTAGTTCGACTTTACTGCTGGTAACACTTGACTGTTACGGGGGGGCGGCCTGTGGATTTTTTTTTTTTTTTTTTTTTTTTTTAGTGCAATTTTTCCCAAATATGTTTTGAGAAAAACTTTTTTCCCCCCCTCCATTTGACTAGCCCTTTGGGTGTCTTTCTTGGGGATGTTAAAGACCTCGTGTGCACTTGGCGTCTGCTATCCATAATAGCAGGTTGCTGAAGGAATCCGGTTTTTACAAATGGGGGGGGGGGGTTGGGGGCAGGATAAGAGCGCAACGTCGCACCTCACTAGCCACAGAGGAAAGTGCAGGTTTGTTTTTCTGTAAACGACACGTATCCACTCGCCTCTCCTCCTCCCCCTCGCTCTTCCCTCCATCTTTCGAAGGGACTAAAATACAGCAGGTTCTGGATCGGGGGGAAGGGGGAGGCTGTAGGTAGTGTAGTAGGTAACAGCAAAGAAAAAAAAGGGGGGAGGGAAAGGTTCTCCTTTTTTGTTTTTCTTCTGTGATGCGTGGAAAAGTGGCGAGGCCCTCCCATTAGGATTGTTTGAGGCGCTTGCGTGGCGGTCCGAGGAAAGGGCACTGGGCCGAGGCCAGCGAGCGGTACGCTTCGGCCACCAGGTGAGGATGGGACTCCACCATGGACTTCCAGCCCGCCGTCTCCATCACCTCTGCGGCGTGGCTGGCGGACGTGGGGGTTGGGTAAAAAAAAAACAAAAAAAACAACAACCGTTCAATTACTTTTAAATAGAAAAGGGAGACGTCTCGATTGGAGAATGCAACAGTGGAGTATGGAGTGTGGTGTGCATCAAAAAAAGAAATGAAATGTACAAAATATTTACTAAAATCCCATGTACAAATACACGGCCCCAATTTTTGCTTGATTTTCACGTGCAATATGATTTGCAGGGCTGCTCGATTGTGAAGAAAATATTAATCACGATTCATTTGGTAATAATTGAAATGACGATTAGGACAATCATTTTGTTTGATGGTACAAAACAAGAAAATTTTTCAACATGTAAAAAATATTACATCTATTTGAAACACTATAACTATGCAAGTTCCTTTTGGACCAAACAAGATTTATTAAATTTGTCATTTAAAAAAAAAAAAAATCTTCACGAGATTTTATGAGATTTTGTTGAGCAGGTGCAATAAATTTGGGGGGGGACAACCACGTGTCATTATCACACGCTCGGGAGTCAGGCTGCCCTGATGAGCTTTGAGTGTGATGGTGAATTGTGTTGACAATGGCAACCACAGCGAGACACAAAAGATAATGCTACGTTGATGATGCTGATAAAAAAATAAAAATAAAAACACGCACAAGTACTCACACTCTTACATTAGAAGAATTATTAGAGTACTGGTACTTATGTGTATATAGTAAATGTATAAATACCTGAGAAATGCATTTCAATCACGCGTGTACGGTGGTTGTGCGAACTCACTAGTTGATGAAATCGACCGCCTGCGTTTTGAGCTGGTCGGCGCTGTGCAGGTCGGCCAGGATGAGGATCTCGGCCGCGTTGTCCACCGACAGGCTGGTGCACAGCGCGTCCTCGCACATCACCTTCAATCTTTCCAGAGCGTACTGGTGAGGAAAGCGGGACATGATAAAATGGTCAGGATATATATATGCCACAAGATGGCGGCAAAGCCTCCAACAACATGCATGGAGTATGTAAACAATCTTGAATAAATGTTTTTTTTTTGGGGGGGTGGGGGGGGGGCATGCAAGGTTATTTTAGTTACAGAAAACTAAACGTTTGGCTTTTTGGCTCCAATGGCTCAGCTCGCCTGCTTTTTTTCATTTAACTCAGCCGAAATGCAAAGCTACGTAAGAAATTGTTACTTATTTACATTTTACCTTGGTGTTTATTAACTCATTTGCTCCCAAAAATTTATAAATACGTTCTATTTTAACTCATTGACTGCCATTGATGGAAAAAGACGTCAAATAATGCATTTTTGCTGGGCTGGCAGTGAAGGTGTTAAACACAATGTGCCAATATATTTTGTGATTATATTGCAGCATCCTTTTTTCCTTTTTTTTTTTTTTTTTTTTTTTTTTTAAGGCAAATGTTTAAAAATCCATCAATTTTGGTTACATCTCATCTTAAGTCATTGACTGCCATTGATGGAAAAAAACGTAAAATAATGCATTTTTGCTGGGCTGGCAGTGAATGTGTTAAGTGTTTTAAATGCCCCAAAGGCGTATTTACACGTTTTTTTTTTTGTTTTTTTTTTATGATAGCGCGTGCAGAAGGCTTTGATGCAGCCTCTGAACTGCAGAGAATGGTGGAAGCAACGGTAGTAATTACAAAAATGGCCAGCAGGTGGCAGCTGAGTATAAGAGATCAACCAGGGCCATGTTGCAAACGAGCTAATTTCTCCGCAGTTCTAAAACAGAAACAGATTGAATCATACTTTTTTTTTTTTTCCCTGATGAAAGAAGAGACTCTAATCTATCTTTGGGTAGGTTCCGTGTTTTTATAGCAATAGAACACAATATTCTGTGGGCTTTGCAAAAATCAGTCGAAATCCAGTAAAACAACAACAAGGGGGCTTGCTTCAGTGAAAATGGCTGGGAGGGAATGAGTTAAAATATTGCACACAAGTAATACACATTTGAAAAAAAAACAACAAAAAAACAACAACAACAAAAAAAAACAAAAAAACAAAAAAAACCAAAAAAATAACTCAAACTAAGCTAAAACTAAGTAAGCATTTTTAAAATAACTAACAAGAACCACCCTGAATACTACTAAAAAACAAAAAAACAAAAAACTAAAATCAAAAATCAAAACAAAATAAAAGCTAACTAAAATGAAAATTCCCAAACTATAATAATAACCCTGCTTCCCAGGCGAGCTTACTTTGTCAGCTGCAGCCAGCAGGTCGTCGGCCATCTTGTCAAGGTTGGGGGCTTTGTCGGTGTAAATGAAACACATCATCTCTTTAAAGACCTCGGGCTCGACGTCGTTGATTTCCACGCGGTTCTGACGGAAGAAAAGACGGGCAAATTATTTCACGTCTACACTTTCACTTAGCAGGATGATTTTTCCCGCCCATAAAAGTGCAGCAGCACAATTTCACGTCTCACCTTTTTGCTCTCCTCCATCTCATGTTCAAACATAGCGCTGAACACGGGCGAGCGCGCTGAAACAAACAGAAAGGACGACTTAAGAAGGAGGGCTTTTTTGTTTTGTTTTTTTTCCACGTGCGCAGGTGAGACTCGGGTCCCTTACCTGCCAGGATGGCTTTGTGGGCTTGGAACTCCTGGCCGGCCACGCACAGGGAACAGTCGGTGAAGCGGGAGTTCTCCCACAAGCCCCCCAGCTCGTCGGCCAGTCGGCAGTCGGGAACCTTCACCATGTTCATGGTGTTCTGGCCCGAGATGTTGACCGAGTCCTGCACCACGCTCACCTGCAAGGTGCCGATTGATTATCGTTGTGTTCAATCAAAAAGATGTTTACAAATGTCTGCTTTAATTAACTTTAGAAAACTATGATAATTGTTTTTGCCAATTTTGTGACATGACCAAAGGCAGTGAATCAAATCATTAAAAAAAAATAGTTAGCACATTTTTTATCTGTGTCAAATTGGGGAAAAAAAAAAAAACACGAGTCCTGTTTTCGTATAAAGGGCTAAAAATTCAATTCAGCAATTAATGGACAAAACAATCGACGGGCTTACTGAGTTAAACTACTTTGCATTATAACTATGCACATATTTTGAAATAATTTGCTAACTGGTTTGTATACTGATTTGCATAACTGCTGTGAAAAGGGTTTGGTTATTTTTGACAAATACTTTTGTTGCATTTTGTTCAAATATATTTACATAACCTCGATACTGAGAAGGGCTGGGTTAAAAAAAATATTTGAATAATTGATATTTCTTTTCGAGCCTGATATTGATTTATTCAACCATGAATCGATATTTTATATCTCTTTTTTCCCATAAATTCATAAGAGAATTTTCTGTATCTTATTATTTTCTTGAAATTTACAGTTCACAACAATTTAAAAATATTTTCCTGCATTTATGAAAGACCTTACTTTAAGACAATTCAGATATTGCCCTTATCGTGACATCCCTAATTGGTATCAGCCCTGAAAAAAGAATATCAGTCTATCTCTAATAATTTGTATATATATTAATGTTTTTTTATTGCTGTAATGTACAAAAGCACAATATTGTGTGTCTGTGTGGTTTTATTGTTTGTTTGTTTTTTTAACAATATTATGACTTTTTTTGTATTGCCAACTTCGCCAAAATATCGTGATTAACTCATTCGCAGTCGCACGCATCCATTTTCCCCGAAGCAATCCCGTTCGCTCCCGGCTGGATTTTGACTGATTTTGCAAGGCACACAGGATATTGTGTTGTATGGCTATAAAAACATGGAACCTAGCAAAAGAAAGATTCAAGTCTCTTCTTTCATCAGGGAGAAAAGATATTTCTATCTGTTTCCCTTTTGCAGCAATTGGCATTAGAATATAGCTAACTTTCATCATTATTCACAAATCTGCTTAGAATTGTGTGGAAATGGCTTGTTTTCAACATGGCCCTGGTAGAGCTCTTATACTCTGCTGCCACCTGCTGGCCGTTTTTGTAATTACTACCATTTTTTTTCAGCCGTTCTCTGTAGTTGAGAGCCTGCATCAAACCCTTCTGTATGCTCTAGCATAACAAAACAAAACAAAAAACGTATAAATACGTCTTTGTGAGACTTAAAACATTAAAAAAAACATATTTATACGTTTTGGGGAGCAAATTAGTTAATTATCATATTGTGACCTTCATATCATGATAATATTGTATCGTGATGTCATCCCTATGAGATAACGGCAACATACCTCGCAGAAGAGCGTGAGTTTGTCATCGGGCAGAAGACCGTTGGCTTCGTCGAGGAGGAAGTCCCTCCGGATGAACTTTTTAAATCCCCAATCTTTCCCTTGCACAAAGCGATACGCCCTCTGGCTTTCTGCGTCGTCAGGAGGACCAAAAAAAAATGAAAAAAAAATGAAAATGTCATCAGATGGTCGGCAGGTACAAGTAAAAACTCGGAGCAGACGCCGCTCACCCATGGCTTTGGTCTCCTCGCCCTTGGCGTTGAGGATGGAGAACTTGAACTTGGCTCTGACCTCGGCCTTCGGACAGCTGACCAGCAGCAGGTAGAGAGACAAGTAGTCTTTGCTCTCCTCGTCCAGACCTTTGGGGTTGACGCGCAAACACCTGCAAGGATGGATGGCTTCAAGCTCACGAAGACGAAAAAAGAAAAAAAAACAAAAACAAAAAAAATCGCTTTTTGCTCACCACTTCAGCTTGTCGTTGGCCCCCGAGGAGAAGGTGGAGCTCTTGATGACCTCGCCCATCTCCTCACGACAGAAGCTGAAGTTGTTGATGGTCCACATGTACGAGAACTTCACTACTTTGATCTGCGGAACAAAAAAAAATATATCTTTAGCCAAAGAATCGGTCACACCTGAATTCCTATAGGGAGCAAATTGACATTGATTAAAGTGATATTTGACTCATTGAGCCATTTTCAGCAGTAAAAAGTTCATATTTTGTCTGTAATTAATATGGTAACTTTGTTATTTTTCATGTACAATTAGTACCTTTAAAAAGTCATTTTTCTACTTGCTGTCGACTGATGGTGACATCACCTGTGCTAACGACCAATCATGGCTCAGTTTACTGACCAAACCCAGAAAAAAAGGTGAGCCATGATTGGCCGTTAACGACTTCCTCAGCACGGGTGATGTCATCATCAGTCGACAGCAAGGAGAAAAAATACTTTTTAAAGGCACTAATTGTACATGAAAAATAATGAAGTTATTAAATTCATTCTGGACAAAATATGAACTTTTCACTGCTGAAAATTGTTCAATGAGTCAAGTATCTCTTTAAGTTTTCACACACAAAAATCATAAGATATGACAAGGAACAATCCTTGGTATCAGTACTCAATATACTCGATCTGAGGAAAAAAAACAAAAAAACAAAACGGTATTAGTGGCTTCCCATTTTTAACTAATACATTAGTTGTTGTTGTTTTGTTTGTTTTTTAGTTAGTTTACTTTTTTTCACCTTACGAAATGAGCTGAGTAATTGTCTTGCATTCAGTGGTAACGGAGGGGGATGACGACGACACTCACGTGGAAGGAAATTTCACAGCGTGAAGTTTCATACTTGACCCTCACTTCTCCCGCTCTGCTGTATTGAAAGCAAAAATTGTCTGCCCGATAAGCATTGTGCACTTCACGCCAGACAAACAATGTCATGACACGGTTCGTTATCTCATTATGAGAGGCCAAAGGTCAATTCTGGGTCTTCTGTTATAGCTTTGATAAGAGCAATTTATTCGAATCTCTATACAAGAGGCTGGAGTGAGAAAACAAATATATTATATAATTGTTGCCCTATTTGAAGAGGATATTTCTTTTTTTTTTTCTTCTTTTTTTTTAATTGTTTATTGACAGATGTGGCATTACCTGCGTGTAGCACCAGCTCTCAGCCACAGGCCCGCTGGACATTTCTGCCGGGGGAGGGGGACTCGGGACTCTTGACATTGCCAGCGTGACAGAAGTTGTTTGCGGGTCTCGACTGGAGCTGGAGGAGGAACCGCCGTTTCCACTCGTCAGCGCTGGGTCCAAAAGTCCATCGGCAGCAGAACCCGTCAGACGGACGCGGCTCTCCCCCTACGCACCATAAATACATTTAAAAAAAAAGACAGAATAAAATCAAAACTGCGCATTAGCCTGCTTTTAACTTGTGAGGGTGATCACATTACGGAAATGAGAAGTCAAGAGTTCGGTGGTTGGTGTTTCCTCTTAACGGTGTTGGGGGAATTTTCTGACCTACAAAAATGTCATGCCTTGCTTTGACAACATCTCGTTTTGTTCATTCTCAACTTTCTATTTTTTTTTTCTATATGTATGATTTGAATTCCGGATTTGACTTTGGAATTAATCCAAATTAATTTAAATTAGAACTGTCAAAATTAATGGATTAGTCGACAAGTATTCGATTATCAAATTAATCAACAACTATTTTAAGAAATGAGCAATCATTTGGAGCCATTTTTTTTATTTATTTTTATTTTTTTAAATTGTCCAAATCCTCTGATTTCGGCATATCAACACTGATTTCTGTAGTATTTTGTAAAAGAAGAACATCTTCTGTCTGTGTTAATCTAAATAAGACATTTCCAAACATATGTTTTTACTTTGGAAAACAATGACCGAACCGGTAACATAGAACATCAATCCCCTTCTTTAATCACTACACGAATACTAAACAATACACTAAACAAATCACTGGTCAATAAACAGTTATCAGGGGGCAAAAAAAAATAAAATTAAATTTAATACACTTTATCGCAAAATTTCAATGAATCAAATTAGTTGATTAATCGACAGAATAATGTATAGATTAATCAAATTTTTTTTTTTTTAAAGTCAGTGACAGCACTAATAAATAATTTGTCTATGTCAATATGTCAATTTCTGGTTTAGAAAGCTTCCAATTGGCAGTAGGATAATCATTAAGAAGGTTATTAAAGTTGAAACTTGGATTTAAAACTTCAGAAATTGGGTTTGAAAGATTAATAACGTTTAGAATATTTATCTCAGGAAAAATATATATCTCAAGCAAATCAATTCATCTTTGGCATTTTACTTGACATTAACTAAAAAAGGGCCCATCCAGCACACAACTGTCATATATTTGCCCATTATGGACACTTACTTTTCACTACTAAACAAAAGTGACCGTACGAGAGTTTATATAAATGACGCTCGATATATATGACATATACTTAATACTGACATGTGAACAGGCGTGTGTATGTGTATGGAATGACAGTTAGCAGGTAGGCAACCTGCTAACACCAATTGACATGTCCTCGTTTTAAAAATACGTTTCAGCCCGTGAAAGTAGGGCTGAAAGAACACGAAATGACAACGTGATCTTGAAGCATTTGAAACGAGCTGGAAGTGGCGACGAAGAGATAGCTAGCACGCGAGCTAAGTTCAATCATCAAGCGAGCTAGCTGCTAGTTAGCCACATATAGCCAAATGCAAACGAAAAGCTTCTCAAATTGCACAAGCTGCAACTTGAGAACACGCGGCAGCGGGCTCCGCCGTGTTGTTGTTTGGAAGCCCCGCGTCCCGTACGTGTCGCGTTTAGTGTTATTTATCGACGGTTTTTACCTCTTGTTTTGTGCTCGTTAGCTTTCCGGAATCTTGTGTGTTGTTAGCTATTAAGTAGCAGGCAGACCCGAACCTTGTGACGACACCGGGAGCGCCGTGCTGGTTTAGTCAGTACTTTTATTTTTTACAAATAAAACTTTATGATAATGCTTATTTTGGGTCAAAAGTGAAACAATGTTGACTTGATGCTACTACATGATGTCATTTAGACTAGAATGCTATAGTATAATTATATCTTTCTCTCACACAGTATTACCACAAACAGGCTCCCTCTAGTGGTGTGTTGGGAAAAAAAAAAATACAGTAGTTTTTAATTTGTCATTGATTTACATTTAATCTTACAAGTTGCAACCATTATATTCGCTCCTGTCTGCAATATGATTTATTTTGGGTTAGTTGTAGTGGGGTTTGTTACCATTTGCTCCACGTTGTGTGCATTAAAGTGCATAAAAAATAAAAAATAAACTTTTTTTTTTTTAAGTGCCGATTTTTTGCGGGGAATTTACACTATAAACTGTAAATTTCGCAATGTTCTTTTTTTGTACAATTTTCACTGGTCTATCAGGATTATTTCTAAATACACAATATATTTTTTATTTTGAACATGTAAAACTAATTAAAATAAACAATTAGACCAAAAAAAAAAAAAAACTACAATACAGTAACTCCAAAGATTTATTTCATATACATAATTGTTAGGCAGAATCTTCACATCTCCAAAGAATTATTTTTCAGGACTTTTTACATTTTTTTTTTTTATTGGCTCTCTGTGGGTTTTATACAAACTGGGGGAAAGAAGAAAAAAAAAAAAAAAAAAAAGTCTCTCCCTGTCGGGATCATGTGAAGTGATGGAAAGCAAAGAACACAAAACTTGCATCATCAAACTTTATTGTACAATGTTTACATTTTTCAAAGACTGCGATCAAACATTGTGAAATCATTTTTACTTAAACTTTACAAACGAGTGCAAACAAACACTTTTACTAACAGATGTATATACACCAACGTTTGCAAATTATTTCTTCATTTTTGGGACGACAACGTTGCCGCTGGTCGCGATGGGGATGAGGAGCTTGCGCTGTTCCAAGCGAAGGTATTTTTCAATCAGCACTTCCACCGGCACCTTGTCGTTCACGTGACCCTGCCTACAAAATTGACGGGGGTTAGCGAAACGTTAGCGCTCCTGAATCGAAACAATCAAACAACCTTCTCAACAGCAGCACGGCGTCTTCCACCTCGATGGTTTTTCTCCCAGCGTGATTGGCAAACGTCTCCAGGTCCTCGGCCATCCGCTCAAGGAATTTCTCCATTCTAGTTTATTTTATTTGATTGAACATGCTTACAAACATGGACTATTTGGAGTATTTGCGGGTACTTACGTGTCCCTTAAGACGGGGTAAACATCGGCGGAGACCTGAGCTTTGGCAAAGTGCCTAAATGTGCTCATGAGGTAGCTCTTCGAAAGACCCTGCGGCGCCGCTTCACTTCTCCGCTTTCTCGCCCGCTTCGGTTTGGTTGCAGGTGCTGCTGCGGCTGAAGTGCTGATGAGGGATTGATTATATCAGTTAGACATAAGAGGGGAAAAAAACAACATGATTCATGTGATCGTTGGCCCGTGATGTCAAATCGTGCGGACTTGCCTGGCTTGAGGCTTGAAAATGGTGGCCAAGGTCGGATCGGGGAGTTGAAAAGTGATTTTCTCTCGGATGAATTCTGGAGTCTTCATTCCTGCTCATGTTGGGGCGGGGGGGGGGAAATTCCATTCATAATCAATATGCAGTAAAATATCAAACTGATTTTCGTTTGAGCGTGATATCGATTCATAAAACCATTAATCGATTATTTTAATCTCTCCTCCCCCCCCCCCCATAAATTCATAAGAAAATAGAATTTTAAAAGCCAAATTTTTTTTTCCTCTCTTCTTGAAATGTATTGTTTACATGAATTTGAAAGTATTTTCTTACATTTATGAAACACCTGACTTATTGAACGTCAAGGCATTTAGAATCTTTTTTGATATTATTATTATTGAATTAGAATTATGGAAATATTTTCATCTCACCCTTGCTGATGTCAATCTTTGGGGAACACTGGAGGGATTTTTACGTATTAATTTCATTAAAAAACGAAATCATTTCACCAGTTACGGCCTCCGCCAAAATTTAATATGGAATTTATTTGTGGCGGGGTTTTTTTTTTTTTTTTTTCTTAAATCATCCCCTTGATTTTTAAGACATTCCCAGGGGGCGGCCATTTTGCCTCTTTCTGTTGCCTGAAAATGACACACAGTTGCTCAGGAAACAACAACCAATTACGGCTCAGCTTCGGTAAACAGGTGAACCGTGATTGGTCATTACCTGATGTTCCATAATTAATCAATAGATTGAATTGAAGCGGATGAAATCGAAAAAAAGAAAAATCGAAATTAAATCGAATTGAACTCTTGTGAATCAAAATCGATGGAGGAAATTAGAATCGATAGTCCGCCCTAATATACAAAACGGAGTCCTCGAGTTACGTTCCTATACTAGTGATGTAACCCGAATTTCGACTTGAGTCGAATTTTTAAAGTCAATATTTACATCAAAATAATTTGCATAAAAAAAATCTAAAATACATTAAAATTAAAAAAATAAAATAAAATAAGGTGCTGTTACTTACCATTACCGCTTAGAGGTGGATGGAAAAGAAGAAAAAGCCAAAGATACTCCCACAAGTGCACAAGCGCTAGCACTAGCTCAGGCCTAAATAGCGGACGAGGAGCCAAAATGGTGGACCATGTGTGACCATTATAAAGTCTAGTGCACCTTAACTCGGGGACTACCTGTACCGCCCCCCCCCCCCCTTTAAAAAAAAAAAAAAAAAAAAAAAAAAAAAAAAAAAAAAAAAAACAGCTCAAGCTGAATAAGAGCAAAACCTTCAGATTGTTGTTCGTCTTCATCATCGCCGTCTTCCTCCTCCTCCTCCTCCTCAGTGGGATCTGCAACCTCAGTAGGGAGCGCCTCTTCGGGTGGTTCTTCGCGGTCGCTCGCCGCCACGAGATGGCTTGACAAGTCCTGGTCCGCATCTTGACCGTCTTCAAGGCCGTGGAAATCACTCAGTCGCTGGGTTCCGTTCTTGACCACTGACCGTCCTGCGCAACATCGACACATTGCATGATAATAAAAATTTCAAAAATAAAGTCACCAGCCACAATATTAGGTACAGCAGCACCATCTATTTCCAACATCTGCCAATCACATTCACTATTATTGTGACACTGCACTTAATAGTAAACTAACAAATCTGTACTTAAGCGGAAGTGTCCGCTCGTCTAAACACGATATTCCCAGGGTGGCGGCCATTTGGCCTCTTGCTATCACCTGAAAATGACATCACAGTTGCTCAGGGCTCAGGAAACGACCAATCACGGCTCAGTTTCGGTCAACAGGTGAACCGTGATTGGTCGTTACCCAAGCCCCCGGCAAAATGGCCGCCCCCTGAGAAAGATCAAAACAGCTGGATTTTGCATTTTAAAGATTCAATTCAAACACACCGCATCAAAGTTTAATTATCAAACAGTTAACTAACACAACTGAACTGGACTTTGGCTGTGATACTTTGGCACACCACAAGAGGGAGCTGGCGTACCACTACAGTAAACCCCAAAATCTTGAGATTTGTTTTCATCGTCATTCTGCAATTTAAAACTCCTGAAGTCTAATTGCGGTTATTGTGCTCAGAAAAAAAGCCACACTTAATACAAAAAATTAGCTTTGGCGCTAACCCGTGTGCCTATGTTGAAGTGAGGGGGAGGGGCTTCATTTAGTCAGGCCATGTTTGCAAAAAGTGCTTTGCTGCCATCTTGTTGCATCAGTCTGCAATATTTTGACCCATTGAGGGATTGTTTCAAAATGACCGTTTTGTTTTTGTTTTTTTAAATACAACTTTCACATTGGATTTCAGTAGCCAATATTCTTACCATGCTTAACGGAATCATCCTCTGCAACAGGCACGACGAGAGCGCGCTCAGATCGATGCGCTCGCCGCGCGATGTGCTCCTCGTCGTCGTCGTCGTCATCATCATCATTTTCAGCAGCCCCATCTTCCTCCTCCTGCTGCCCATCATTGTCATCTTCGGCCACATTATTTTCCTCAGACCGAGTCCCGGCGGAGGCGGCGTCATCCTCGGTCTGAGAATCGACCACACCTTCGGTTTGGGAGTCAACGTCAGCCTCCTCCTCTTCTGGTGGAGTTTCAGCCTCCTCCTCGTCTTCGCATGTCGCCGCCTCGTCCTCTTCCTCAGTTTGACGATCAACTGCAGCGCCCTCCACTTCCTCTTGTGTGCCATCTTCTTCCTGAGACTCCGACACGACATCTCCCTCGCCCTCGGACGGAGAAATCACCACCTGGTCCTCACGATCGCCGACGGTCGTCTTCGACTCCACAAGTTGCCGACCGACGTCAGGCTGTTTATGCACCCCCTGATGCGAAGAGCCCGGGACCACGGACTTGTCCTGCGCGGCGAGCAGGGAGAGGTCGGGGGCGGTCTCGCTGAGGCCGGGCTCGCCTTGCACGAAGATGCTCGATCCTGAGAGGTGAAAGTGGAGAGACCGGAGGAAAAATAATACATTAGCAAATTAAGAGGGATGAGAGGGAAAGTAGCATGAAACATATCAAATTAGCAGTAACAACATGCGTCAACATGTTTTCTTAAAAAAATAAAATAAAATGCATGCAGTAACAGGTTTTCTTAAAAAAATAAAAAATAAAAAAAATGCATCAATAGGTTTTCTAAAAAATAAAAATGCAAAAACTGCATGTTTTCTAAAAAAAAATAAAAAAAAAATAAAAATAAAAAGTGCATCAACAGGTTTGATAAATACATTTAAAAAAATATGCAAACATGTTTTCTTAAAAAAAAAAAAAAAAAAAGCATCAATAGGTTTTCTAAAAAAAGCAGCTTAGTCACCATGATCTAATTCCATTTCAGCATCACCAAACTTAAATTTGGTGCTTTGTTGACGGAGAGAAACTCTTCGCCGCAGGCCTTTTTTCTCATTCCGATCATCCACGAAAGGCGTTTTGAGACTCAGGGAAGTGATGCTGAAAAACAAAAGGAGAAGGCCCATTATATAACTGGAACAATGACAATGCTTATAAGAGGGGAGGAAAAAAAATTGTGTCATACTTTGACAAGGAAAGCGATGAATCATTTTGGGCTGATTTGTCCCTTTCATCTGTGTGCATAAGAATCCAACAGTTAATGAAATGATCAGATTACTTTTTTTTTTTTCCCCACCCAAGAGGAACCTATCCTCTATTATTCACCATTTTCTGTGCTTATCACAAAGCCATATCTCACAAAAAAATATTGCTCTGCCACAATCTGGTGCCACAGTAATGATAGCCCCACTTTTTTTCAATTTGACAACAGCGACTCTACTCCATGCTTTGCTTTTCAGCCACAGGTGTGTATACAATTATACATACAGTTAAGTATTATTATAAAACAATATTTATATGCATACTGAACTGGTAGGACTTGACTGCGGCCAGCTGCATCTCGCTAGCTACCCAGAAATTTTATTTTTGTTGTGAAATGGCAGTAAAACTAGTTGTCATAAAAACTAGTAGCAGAAGACGTTTTTCAAGTGATCTCAGCTCAATATAAATATATATTTAAAAAAAAAAAAAAGAAAGAAAAAAAGCTTAGTCAATAGTCACCATGATCTAATTCCATTTCAGCGTCACCAAACTTAAATTTGGTGCTTCGTTGACGGTGAGAAACTCTTCGCCGCAGGCCTTTTTTCTCATTCCGATCATCCACGAAAGGCGTTTTGAGACTCAGGGAAGTGATGCTGAAAAACAAAAGGAGAAGGCCCAATATATAACTGGGACAATGACAATGCTTATAAGAGGGGAGAAAAAAAAATTGTGTAGTCATACTTTGACAAAGAAAGCGATGAATCATTTTGCGCCAATTCGTCCCTTTCATTGACAGCATCTGTGGTCACAAGAATCCAACAGTCAATCAAACCAAAAGTTTTATAATGATGGAATTAATTTACATGGAAAAACTGCTCTCAAATTAAAAACCTAGAAATGGAGTCAGCCTCACCGCACTAACTCCATCAACAACTTTCATCTTACCATCACGTCCTTCATTGAGGTGCTCTTCAAAGGCGGTCACGCTGAGGATGCGAGCCGGTCGCTTCCTCTTCAGTCCTTTTGCTACGCTGGCCGCGGCGCCAAACGTTACATTGGAGAGATCCGACGTATCCAGCTCAAGGCTTAAAACGTAAACGCTGTTATAATAATCAAGCCAGCCAATTCATTTATCCGAATGCGAAGCGAGAGTATTGTTCACCTTTGACGCTTGCTGGCAATGCTGGAGTCTGCCGCAGGCAGTTGCAGCGCCACTCGAGCGGCTTCTTCGTGAACCGCAGGAGACTTGACAGGTTCTGAGAAACACCGCAATAGATGCTTGTTAAAACAACTGAATAGCGCCATGTGAGGATTTGTACGAATATCGCACACCTGTCTGCAGGATCTTCTTGAGAAGGCGCCTCGGTGTGTCATTATCGTCTGTGGAGGATGAGGTCGGTGAGGGCGTGGTTGCCTTTTTCTGCATGGAAGAGGCTGTTCTTTTTCTGGTTGACACAGGTTGCCTGGATATGCTCTGGAAAGAGAAGTTGTAGTTGAAAAACAGCTGCTATACCGCGAGGTGCGTTTCTCACCTGACGCAGATTATCCCTCATACTGCGCTTTATGAGGTCCCGCGGGGTTTGTGCAGGCTCAACTTTGTTTCGGAGTCTGGTGCTGCGTTTCTGCCCTTCGAAGAAACTAAAAAATAAAACATGTTGACAAACGAAACCATTACTCTCAACAGTACGTGTGGGCAAACTTTTGAGCTCCATTTGATTTAAGGGGGGAAAAAAGAAGAGAGATGGGTCAGGTTACTTATAAACTATGTTTACAAATTTATAAATGTATTAACCAATTATCGTTTGTGACGTTTAGTTTAGTGGTGTGCCGTTTTTTCCCCGTTTTTAATCGGTAAAGGTGACCTAATGGAGTCTTTGTGCGTACCTGGAGTTGACGGGAGTCCTGCTAAGCTCGGTACTGAGAACATGTCTTAAAAGAATCCGTGTTGACAAGTCCTCATTCGAATCCATCTCGCTTGCTTACCTGAGCTATAGCTCGCAGTTAGCTAACGACTAAACGGTAACTTGGGGGGCGAAGCAAGTGACGTTAACGTACCTGAAATAATTCCTGTCACACAGTCGCCAAAATAATCTGTTGACTACGAAGTTTGTCACACTTTAAATTGTTTGAGGACGCCCATTAACCGACAAAGACGTCAAGGATGCCGCGTTAATTTTGACCAAATCTCGCGAGATTTAAATTCTTCTTCCGGTTTCTGTTCTACGCCTGGTCTTCCTCTTCCTCGTGTCATTGGCTTATGGTCACTCAGATGGACATGTGCATGTAAAACGTATATCAATTTTTTGGGAAGTGTTATGTCATAAAATATGGTATCTAAGGTATGTTTTCTTCTCGCACATTCGATGTAACTCACCCAATCACGAGCTGATTCTGTAAACACAACAGTGGCATCGTGTGGCCAGAACTTGAATTGCAGCTACAGACGGCAAATGTATAGTTCTGGATTAAGGTTAAATGATTAAATCCGGATTCTTATGTAGAATATCGTTATTCTTACGTTAATTGAACAATTATAACATGCATCACTTTGATGAAAATGAGTTGGTTTCTAAATGTACTAAATTTCCAAAAGAATCAACTGACTACATTTTGCATAGTCACTGTTCAACAAAACAACTGTGATTTCAATACTTTTTTTTTTTTTAATAATTTACAACACAGTAAAGTTCAAAATAAACTCACAATTACTCAGTCAAACAGGTGCTCGCCTGTTTTTATTTATACAGGCATTGATAAACAAATTATGTATTTCCCTCTTCTTTCACATTTAACTGACTATAGTCAGCATTTTTCACTTTCAGTCAGCATTGTGCAAATCCTCTACAGTATCACAGATGGGCTTAGAAATCAGGCCTGTCCTTCTTCAATTTGGAGTAGTCCGTGGTTACTGCGAAAAACTAGAAAGACACACACAAGTAGGTGATATGAACTTTGAGGCAAGATAAGAGCGAAGATATGGCTTTATTCTGTGTCATAAAAAAAGGCTGTTGTTTGTGTCGAGCTCCGTGAAAAAGATGCAAGAAGAAAATGAAGCTATATATAGAACAAACGAACAATAAATACATTTCTGATGTATTTTAAATGACAATATTTGGATTGGGAATCTGGGAGGTGTGTTGTTAAATTATAGAATAAAACCAACATGTTCATTTTACTCAAACACAAATATATAAATAGCAAAATAAGGAAAAACTAATGATTTTATGGTCTTCATTTATAAATGTTTACCTTGTACTGCTGATTGGGCTCAATTTTGTTCCAAGGCTCGGGGTTGTTCTTGCGATCCCAACTAACAAATAGAAAATGGATCATTTTTTTCAAATCAAGTAATAATTTTTAACACAGATGTTTGTGTGTGTGTGTGTGTGTGGGGGGGGGGGGGTCATCCTAAAGATTTACCAGACATCAGGACTCTTCAGCGCGATTCTGCCAAGGTACAGCACGCTCATGGTTGCCCCACCACCAATGAAGATGAACAGGGGTATGAGCTGATAAGGGAAAAGAGACATTTAAATGCAATGCTAAGTTTGGGACCCCACGTTTTTAGTTGATCAGTCATCAAACAGACAAAATTACTTGGTAAATGGACTTTTGAATTGTTTATATGTTCACACCAACGTTGGTTTACGTACAGCAGTAATTCCCATCCGTATGCCACGGTTGACTTCCGTGGCATATTAGCGTCATGAGTAATCTTTTTCTCACTTGACCCTTAGTTCACCTATCTATGATGTCAGTGTCGTAGGCAGAACAATTACACGTTCTTACCACTAGATGGCAGAAGATACATAATTAAACCGTGTGTACGCTTGTGTACTATGTGTAGGCTACATGTTTAACGTTAGAAATTTCATGTAATGACTCACGATGTTTCTCAGTTTCATGGTAACAAGTCAGATTTCGCAAAACGGCTGTCAATATGTTTTGCCCTTATGTAAATAATATACAAGTACAGGCCTTGAGTCATGTTTATCTTTGGAATCGCAGAACATAACACAGTATATAGTACATGCGTGCAGATGGCTGCTTACATAAATGGCCGTGGAGCTATCATGTATGCCTCGGCAATAGCGTGTTTTATTTTCTCATTTTATTTCTACAAAAAAGCCTCACGGTGTGTAGAGATGTAAGCAAATAAACTGTGAAATACGTCTCAGAATCTTTTATTTCCTCCTGTCACGAGGCTATTTGAAACCCATATAATCATATATGATATGATCAATCGCCTGCCATTATTGATCAAATATAGTAATCTAAAACCCGATTGTAAATTGTTTTCTTCTTAAATACCATCACATTTAAAAGTGGCTTTGAGCAAGGGCGGCACTGTGGGCGCTCGTCCTTCAGCTGCGCCACATTTCAATGTCATCGGGTCATTTTTTCTACATGTATATATTATAATTTATAACGTCGAGGAACATACGCACAGCTGGATGTTTCTTGAGCTGCTTAGCGATGGTCCCAAGCATCGACATGATGACACTGGCCGGCTGCGTGGATTTAGAAAATGCTACACTGTCTTGTAATGAAGGCAGGTTTCACTGCGGGGGAGCAAAATTACCGTTTCCCACAAGCCGGAAGGACCCTTGAAGTAGACACCACGCCTCCTTACAGCTCACCCAATCAGCACGCGTCGAGGGCAACAGCTGGCGATGGCATACATGTGACCGCAACTGATTTTTTATTTTTATTTTTTTGCTCAAAAATATTTTAGTGTAATCAGTTTTATTTTAGGGCGGGGGGGGGGGGGGGGGGGGGCCTTTAAAGAAAATAAAGAACAAAAAGAAAACAATTGTGACGTCCTTCCCTAATGACCACATATGGTCAACGTGCAACCTGCGTCTAACATATCTTCAACCTGTGTTGGAAGACGTACAGAATTTTTTTTGGTCACAAATTAGGGCAGAAACGGTTAAATCAATTGTGTGGCGGTTAAGACAAAATCTAAATAGTTAACGTTTTAATAACAGATAGCAGTCTCATTTCCTGTTCCTACAAAATCAAAGCATTTTACTAGGCCTCCAGTGCTTTGTCATCATCCCCATGTTGCTCATAGCCACAAGGGAAGACATTTGAATGTTTAACTGAAAGTGACGTATTACGTGCCATTGGCCTCAAGTCTGCCCATTTTAAGGCATTCAGGCACAGCAATGAGCGTCCCCAAAATATTTCACTTAAAAGGGGAAACCAAACAAAACGTTTTCTTTACAATATGTTGTATGTGCCCCTACCTGTGTAAACAGAATTTAGATTAATATTGTGTTTGTGAAATATGAGTTACAGCAAAATCTTCCCTTTATTTTTTTTATATCCATCTCAGGGGGAAGCTATTTTGTCACTTCCTGTTGTCCAAAAAAATGACATCACAGTTGCTCAGGGTCTCAGGTAAGCCACAAAGTTCAACCTTGGTTTCTCTGAACCACAACAGAAACGCACAGACGTGGGAAAATAATTATATAAACAGCAGCACTAGCACAGAAGCAGTGTTGAACGTTTTCACTTTTAATATAAGGCCGCACGCATCATCAATGGTGTCATTCATGTGGACAGGACACAGTACCTGAGATAACACAACCCCCTCCCCCCCATCATACACACACACACACTCACCTTGTTGAAAGTCAGCCCTAGTTCGGGGGGGTGGGGTAAAAAAAAAAAAAAAATCATTTCAGCCGATAAACAATTCACCTGGACATGAAAACTAGAAACAGTCTGACTAATGTTCCATCATCCACAATCACATGCACATAAACAATATCAGACTAACACATGAAAACCCTTTCCTGGAAGTGCAAATAAAAATAATGAGAAAAAAAATCTATTTCACAACTTGTCTTGATGATACAGATATAACTAAAACATTTTTTTTTAGCTTATTTTGCAGATTTTTTTTCAAAAAAAAATGAAGCTAGTTTACAAAAGTACAAAAGTGAATGTAAAAAAATAATTTGCAAAAAGTAGCAGTTGCGATTGTGCAAATGTGTCAACCAGAAAATAAAACTACACAAACTTGAAAAGAGGGAAATGACATCTACGCCACTAAAACTGGTTAGGTAGTCAACTACGTTTATAAACACCATTAAGACAAACTTTTTTTTTTTTTTAACCCAACATGTGAACACGTTTCCTCTCCTCACTCCCGAATATACAAACTGTTTAAAGCAAGAATGTGTTCTCTGAAGCTAGCAATCATCAAAGTGTGAATGAAAAGAATCCAACTGATTTGTCGTGCTTCATACACCAACGGCGCGAGGTCAATCAAGAAAAAAAAAACAAAAACAAAAAAAAAACTAAAAGGCGTGTGTGTGTCAGTCAAGCAGCAACATGTCTTCAACAAGTTCACTTCACAAGCACATCCCACCTCCCACACTCGTGTTTGGCCAAAAGTACATCTTTGGATCTCACACACACACACACACACACACACACACACACACTATTTAAAAAAAAAAAAAAAAAAAAAAAAAAAAAAAAACTCCTCTTTGGATTGGTTACTTTGAACAATTTTTTTTTTTCTTCTAATAAACATTTCACACCGAAACTGAAAACGAAGCTTTCCTAAAACAAAGCAACAGGAAAAAAAGAAAAAAAAATGTGAGTTTCGATTAAATGTTATCAGCCAGCACGGCGCCTTCGGCGGGAGGATCGAAGGGGGTGCGCGTCGCCCCCTGGCTTGTGACGGTCAAGCTGCAGAAGAGCAGGTCCATGGAGGGTAGCAGCGGGTTCAGGAGGCTGACGGGGCAGAAAGCGGAGACCCCATGGGGGGTAAAATTGACCTTGTTGGGGTCTGGGCAGGAGGAGACAGGCAATGGCTTTTGCTGGTTTGAAGTGCTGTAAGGAAGAGGAAAAAAAAATAATTGTTTTGAAGAGGTTCAAAATGTTTTGCGACAACAAAGACTATTAAGACTGTTTAGGAAACCATTAAGACGAACGTTTAGGAAATGCTGAACGAACCCTGACATGCAATGAACTCATCGCAAATGTAGGATAAGAGCTTTATCTCATGCGTGAAAATCGTTTTGAAATGACAAAAACTGTACTTAACTTATTTGCTCCCAAAAACGTATAAATACGTTCTATTTTAAATGTTTTAAGTGTCCCAAAGGCGTATTAATATACGTTTTGTTTTTTTGTTTTTTATAAATGCTAGTGCATACTTTGATGCAGCCTCTACTGCAGAAAACGACTGAAGCAATGGTAATTATTACAAAAAACGGCCAGTAGTTGGCAGTAGAGTTTAAGTGATCAACCAGAGCAATCTTAAAACAAGCTGATTTCCCCACAGTTCTAAGCAGATTTGTGCATAATGATGAAACTTAGCTATATTCTAATGATAATTGCTGCAAAATGGAAACAGATAGAAATATACTTCTTCTTTTTTTGTTCCTGATGAAGAGACTAATCTTTCTTTTGGTAGGTTCCATGTTTTTGTAGCACTAGAACAATATTCTGTGGGCCTTACAAAATCAGTCAAAATCCAGGATAATAGCCAGTGGCGAAGGGGGTTGCTTCAGTCAAAATGGCTGGGAGGGAATGAGTTAATCATATTTGCTGGGCCTATGGCACACAGAGACGGATGTCATAAACGCAAAGGACGCACCCGGTCTCCTCCCAGACTCGGACTTTCTCGCAGCCCTCTGGAGGTTCTCTCTGAAAGCAGCAGCTCTTGTTACGTCCGGGCGAGGTGGAGATCAGCAGAGCCAGCGAGGGCTCAACCTCGCTCAGGGATGACACCGGAGACAGGAGATCCGATCCTGCCGGTGAATAAAACGAGGATGTCATCATGGGAAAGCGTAAACGAGTTTGGGGACTCGAGCGACACCTTTATACGCGTGCAGAGGAGCGTCTTCCGATATGGGCGGGGAGGCGGAGGCGGGGGAGGAGCCCGGTGAGGACGAAGCGGAAGACGGCGAGGGGGGCGTCACGGAAGCCGGGTCGCTTTGAGATCCACTGCTGCTGCTCAGCGGCGGGGCGGGAGCACGGTGGCCGTCTGGGACCTCCAGAAGCTGCAAACACAGGAAACATTAGGAATTAGATCACGTCAGACGTTTTTATTCACACTATTTTATTTGAGTATTTTCGTTAATAAACACTATATTTACCCAGTGACATTAAGCTACATCCCACTCACTACTTTTTATTTGTATCTATTATTGCGTGCTATTTGTTTTGGACCGTCAGAGAGACTTCTGCCTCGTGTATCGTCATGTGACTGTTTTACCAATCAGACGTAACCATTAAGATTTGACTCTATCAAATGTAGTCAGCAGGTCATATTACAGAAGAGAAAAAAACACACAATAATAATGATAATAATAACAACAACAATAATAATAATAGTAATAATAAACTCATGACCATGTCAGCTGTGTCTGCCTAAAAAAAAAAAAATAAAAAAAAAAATAAAAAAATAAATAAAAAAAAGTGGCATTTCAGCCTACAAGAACTCCATTTATGTCATCTCTGCCTGGCGAGTCGACTGTGCTGTTTCATGAATCTGAAAACAGAAAAGTTAATTGAAGACTATTTCTTGTGTCCGACTCTCAATTTGACTTAAGGCTGTCACTACTGTCCATTGATTAGGAGGATAACATTTCATTTTGCATTGGAAGTTTATTACAAAGTTATTTTGTTTATTAACCAATCATTTTTGTTTATTTACTACCATTTAGTAATTTAAAAAAAAAAATCATTTTGCTTTCATGAAGGACTAAAAATTTTTTAGTTTATTTTACAAAATTCGGTAAGCCTGAAGTGTGTGCATAGTTTTGTTTAGGCCCTCAAAAATTCAAACCATGACAGAAATAAATAATAAAAATAAAATAAATAAATATATTAATTAATATAATAAGAATAATAAGAATAATAAGCAACATTATTATTATCATCATCATCATCAATATTTATTCATTTCTTCTTATTATTTTTTTTAAAATATTATTTAGAAAATAGTAGATGATCGGGCCGTAATTACTACTGAGAGCAGAGGATTTGGATAATTTTAAAATTAATAAACAGCTCTAAACGATTACTCAACTGTTAAAATAATTACTTTGATAATCAATTAGTTGTCAATTAATTTTGACAGCTCTATATTTTACAATTTTATTGGTTTTAAAATGTTTGTTTGGCAAAAACTAAATTCTCACATTCCTGTTTTAATAATCATTTATTCCAAAAAAAAAACAAAAAAAAAACTAAAATTAATCACCAATTCAGGAGTTATTCACCAGTTACTCAGTTTTAAAAACAACAACAAAAAAACTAGTTATTTACTCTGAGAAAATATTACCCATTTACTAGAAAACAATGCAGGTTTGTTTATCTATCTACAGTAGGGATGTTCCAAAAAATATCGACCGTGTATTTTTTTAGGTGATAAAAATTTGACATATCGCGAAATTGGCGTGATGACGCAATGCGTAACATTATACGTCTTCGCATCAACTTGGACGTACACGCGTCATTCGCTGCTGCACAAAAAAACAATGTAGGAGCGTGTGAGGCCGCAAGAGCTCAGTTCTGTCGTGTCTTCGACAAAGTGGGAGTAAGCTTCTTTGAGTGGAGGCTGTTTTGTTCATTAACTCATTTGCTCCCAATAACGTATAAATACGTTTTTTTTAAATGTTTTAAGTGTCCCAAAGACGTATTTATACGTTGTTGGGTTTTTTTGGGGTTTTTTTTTATGCTAGAGCATACAGAAGGCTTTGATGCAGCCTCTCAACTGCAAAGAACGGTTGCAGAAATGGTAGTTATTACACAAATGGCTAGCAGGTGGCAGCAGAGCAAAGGAGATCAACCAGGGCCATCTAGAAAAAAAGCTAAATTACTTTGAATTTGAAATAGATTTGTGAAAACTGATTAAACCTAACTCTCTTCTAATGCTAATTGCTGCAAAACGGAAACAGATAGAAACATACTTGTTTTTTCCTGATGAAAGAAGAGACTTTAATCTTTCTTTTGATAGGTTCCATGCTTTTATAGCAATTGAACACAATATTCTGTGGGCCTTGCAAAATCAGTCAAAATTCAGTAAAACAGTCGGGAGAGAACGGAATTGCTTCTGTGGAAATGGCTGGGAGTGAATTAGTTAATTACTGGAGCACTCTTGATTCGACGCACTCCTTATGGGGGGGGGTTAAAAAAACAAACAAACAAAAAACGGCCTGTGGTTGGTTAATACTGAAGCGGTCGCGTATCGTTTGGCCAAGATCAAAAATCCGCAGTGTTTATTATACCGTGACTGGTAATTCACCTTCTAATTCACGTGAGTTTGTGATGCTAATCGACCGCTAAGCTAATATGCTCTTGACGAGAAGGTGTGCACGTTTCTATCGCGCAGCGCCCTAAAAGTGCACATTTGTCTTATTCATACCCGCTAGTAATGTCTACAAGGAAACGCGGCATTCACGGCAAATTAACGCTTGAGAAAGTTGCGGCTAAAATAACCACTGCCGAAACAATCACAGACGGAAAACATTTGTTTACCAATACAATTTGCCTGTGATTTACAAAGCATAACGCCACAAACTGGCTGCTCCCATATCATTGGTGATTCCCCGCTAACAACATGAGGCTCAACTACACAAGAGAAAATAGTGGACTTTTTTGACTCATGCAATTTGCCACTGACTTCTGAAAGTATGTGCTTTCATTGTATTTTCTAGGTAAATGTCCTTTAAACAGTTATGTTATAATTCGCAGGGTAAACACTATGGCCTGTTTTTATTTCCATTTTATTCCATCACAGTTGGCATATTTGCACTTTGTTTACATTTCAATTCTGGAAGAAAAAAAGGTGGCTAAAATATTGTTGCTGCAATAAAAGTGCTATTATTCTGAAATGTTAATCGCAAATCTATTGTTCAGTAATTATTACCAATATCGTCAAAAATAACGTCACCGCAAATTTCTTTGAAATATCGTGATATAATTTTTAAGCCATATCACCCATCCCTAATCTACAGCAGCGACATGACAGGCAGAACCGTTACATACTCTGTCCACTAGATGGCTGAAGTCACAATTTGTTACTGTTCATGCAACTGAAAAATAAGAATGATGTTCATATAAAGGTGTGTGGGAAAAAAAAAAAGTGCAATTTTTGCATTACCTGCTGCTGACGATGTCCTCCCGGCTGACAGACGAACATGCCTTCCAGCTCTTGGTTGAGGCCCTCGACGCTGCAGCGCAGCCGGGGCACCAGCCTGGACAGGGGAGCCAGCGGGATGGGAATGGGCTGAGTCTGAAGACAACACAACACAACACAAGTCAGATTTGGACAGACAGCATTTAAGGCCGTCCTGGATGTGCCTTACATGCAAAAGGGGGAGCGCTTGGAAAGCAAATTCTCGAGCACTACTGCAACATGTTCCGAGATATCGCAGGAATTTCATGAAGCAGCAGCAAAAAAAATAAACAAAAAAAAAAGTTCAAAACCAGCATGACTGCAACAGCGGCTCTCTGAGCTGAGCAGAGTTTGAAAATGAAAGAAGAAAAAATAAAAAATAAAACATGCGACAGCTGTGCTGAAATGCAGAAGCAGTGTGATGTTGTGGCCTTCCTGTTGCTTCAGTTTTTTTCGTTTTCATTTCCTGTGATGTGCCCAAGTGAGGCAAAGATGGCCGGACTTTTTATGAATACATGGATTTTTCATTCAACACTTTTTGTACTTTGTTCCGCTCGATTCTCACCACTGTGTGAGTTCGCCATACTGAACGCAGCAGTTGGACACACTAACAAAACCGCAAAAGGGTCCAATCTCCAAGTATGGCTATCAGCAGTGGTGCGCAGGGGTGGTGCGCCGGTGCACATGAGGACTGAAAATGGAATATTGCGCTCCAGTTCAAGTCTGTCACCATCAAATTTTTATTTTTTAAGAATCAATTACTGCATTGATTAATTAAATACATTTTTATTTTGCATTCAAGTGTATTACAGTTAGTAATAGTTTAAATCTCTTTTTTTATTTTAAATTGTCCAAATTCTTAGAATTTCAGCTACTCCACAGTAAAATCAACATTTTTTCCCTATTTTCCTCACATTTCAAACCAAACCAGTAACTCAGTAACTGAATAACAATGTGTTTGTGTACTGTCGATTTAAAATAAAAAATAAAAAATAAATAAATAAAAAAAAAAGAAGAAAAAAAAAAGATGGAAATTCAAACAAATAATCATTTGTTACAGCCTTTTGATAATCGATTAATTTTGACAACTAGGACTCAGGCCAGCTTCAATTCAAAGTCATCCGTCACGACGATTGCGTCTGAGGGCCAACTTCAAAGTAACAGCTACATAAAGCATTGACATCCATGTACAGAATTACTTGTCCTACTTTTATTTTGAAGTTTCCGGCACATTGTGGCAGCTAGTTTGACATGACATCTGTCATATCAATCATCAGATTAGTTCAACTTTTGAGATTTTGTTAGCTATAATTCTAAGATATTAACGCACTCATTTTAGCTATTAATGTTGTAGACTGATTAAAAAAAACAAAACTGTACAGTGTAAGCTCTCTGACAATGAGGTGTTCGGTATATGTGCATGTTGACGACGTGGTGAAGAAGCACCTGAGCGGTTCCCAGGTTACAGCTCCCGAGAGCGACGCCCCGCTGGCGGTCTCGCTCGTGCCCCCCCGGGACGGCGGGTTTGCCGCGCTGCTGCAGCTGTTGTTTTAGTTTGGTGACCTGCAACGGAAAAGAGGTTACCTTCAGTCTGTCAATTAGCCGGGAAAAAAAAAAAACAAACAAACTCTGTCACAAGTACAGTATTACCATTTCATTTGAGTGAGACAAAAACAATGAGTTGCTCACTTCCTGGAGATGCTCGACGCTGCCCCAGGAGGCCGAGCGCTTGTGGTTGACGACGCCGCTTTCGTCACCGTTGTCGTCGCTCCTGCTCGCCGTTTTTTCGGACCAGTTGGGAGTCTGCAAACAAGGAAAGAGAGTGGCAATTAGGTCACTTCATTAGCTACACATTCTTCTTTTTAATTCATTCATTGGCCGGATAATTGGTTATTGGAATTTGATTCTGACAAATATCGGAATCGCGTTAGCCTAACAAAAATTAACTCATTCACTGCCATTGACGGCTAAAGACGTCAAAGTTCCGTTATTATTGGACTGGCAGTAAATGAGTTAAAATAAAATCCATATTGGTTGGGCCCCAAATAGCAAGTTTTGAGACATGAGCTGTAGTTTGTTTTCCTTTTTTATTGCCATGTAAGAGATTAAATTTCACCTTACTAGGAATTTGTCTCAATAATTGGTGCATACATGGCACAGACTAGTAGCATCAAGATAACAACATTTACATAAAAAATAATAATAATAATAATTAAAAATAAAATAAAATAATTATCTAAAATACCTTATTACATTAACTAACAAGAATTTATAAAATATGTAATTAAATATATGATGACAGACAACGAATGTTTTTATGGATAATATAAATGTAAAGGTGAGGAGAAGCAAAAAGTTCTTGCCATGCAAGTCAATATCACCCCTCAAATGAAGTAACAAAATCTTAAAAAAATAAAAATATAAAAAAAATTAGTTGCTAACACATCCAACAAAACTGATAATTATGTGTCTGAAAGGAAAAATGAATCAATAAAAACAAAAAGAAAAATAAATGACGCAAAAGATAAATGAGGAAAAAAAAAAAAAAGAAAAGATTTTGCACTGTTATGACACCTTAAACTATGAAACAATAACAACAAGAGGAAGAAAGGGCTTTTGATGGCAAAATATTCATCTATTTACAGATATACAACTAAGGAAAGTGCCGTGAGCGATGCTGACTCACCGTCTTAGCTCGAGTTGAATATCACTGACCTTTTTTATTATTATTATTATTATTATTATTATTTTAACATAGTATTCGATCTTGCCTCCCGCGACACTTAACTGCACATTCTTAGCTCCCTCAAAATGAACATAAGCAGAGATTCATCATCGCCTAATCTACTCAAAAGCGCCGCTAAACTCAAATGCAAAGTGATGAAACCCTGCCATCTACAGGGATCTGTTGGTCATTACGTCAGTTGCAGTATTAAACTTTAACGTTAACGCACTACTGTATCAGATTTTATCGCTTATCTGATGACACATGGAGTCCTAACAACATTTTCTAGGAAAAATCTAGTTCGGAAGGTGGAGTACGTTCAGCTTTTTTTCTGCCCTTTGTGTTTTTGTTATTGCGCCGCAGAAAACACAAGTGATGACAAAGATGTCATGATAGCCACTGAACCAGAAATGGAATTTACTGCAGCATCAGAAAGGGTGTGGCTGCAGAGCAATACAACGTGAATATCTCCATTTGATCTATTTTTATTAGAAGATAATTTTAGCGAGCAAGCACTAATACTACACAAAGATATGCTACGTAGAAAATGACCACGGTGATCTTCCTGCTGCCACTCGATTACAAGTTTGTCAAGATGTCTTCAAAGGGTGAGTCGGTTTACCTCATTTTCAGTTTCATTATAAACAAGTTAGCTTTTCTTGTTTTGAAACTAGGGGTGGGAACCTCACGATACGATACAATACAATATGTGAAGTAAGTCCACGATAAAACTATAATCAAGACAAACTGTTTTATTTTTTCCTTTTTCCCCCAATGAGAAAATCGTTTCTTTTTATGCCATCACTGAAACACATTAAAACTGGTGTCTTCTTCACAGTGAGTACGGTACTTTAGTGTATTAAAAAAATAAAAATAAAAAAATGTCTTCTTAACAGACAACTTTTTGTGATCAAATTTGTGTCTTTGTTAAAACACTATTGTCATGCAACATGTCAGTGACAGTTACACAGTCAATTGTTTCATTTTATAAACTGACAATTTTTTTGTGCAACATTGCAAAAGTAAATCAATAAAATTACTTCAATATTAAATCAACATTCCTCAGAAATGATGTGCTTCAAAATGTCAAAACATAAAATATGTTTTAAAACTTTAAAATTGAATATATATTGTATTAATAATGAAATAAGTCAAAAGATACAAAGAATAAGGGGTAGGACTAGAAAAGTTTTCAACTTCTTCCTTCTCCCTTTGAACATGTAAACTAATGATTGTATAAGTTTCTTCTTTCTTTTATTTTTTTCCTGCTACTTGCTTATATGTTCAATAAAAAAAAGAAAAGAAAATATATAGACATACGCAAAACTGAGCCACTTGCTGGACAGATGAACGTCTTACACAAGCAAAAATAAGCTGATGAGTCTTCTTCGCCTGAAGACTTCCGTACATTTCCCTGCCACTCTTATTAGGTGCTCCCCCTAATGGCCCTTCAAGTAATTGCTCAATAAGTCATAAACAATAGAGAGTGTGACGATATATCGACATCGCGATAAATCGTGATACTTCGTCTCCCAATAGATTATAGATACGCCTACGCAAATATTGCGATATTTGTAATTAATATACAGCCACTATGACAGCTCCATTGTTCAATACTTATTGAGCAATTATTTGGCGGGCCTCTAGGGGGAGCGCCTCACAAGAGGGGCGGGAAAATGTACGGAAGTTTACAGGCGAAGAAGACTCATGATCTTACGTTTACTTGTGTAAGACATTTATCTGTCCAGCAAGTGACTCAGTTTTGCATACGTTTATGAAAAATCATATTATATCTTCAATTTTAACATTTTAAAACATATTTTATGTTTCGACTTTGTGAAGCGCACAATTTCTGAGGAATATTAATACTGAATTAAATGGAATTAATATTTAATTTATTTATTTACTTTTGCAATGTTAAGAAGACATTTGTATTTGTTTTTTAAAAAAATACACTAAAGTACTCACTGTGATGAAGACACCAGTTTTATTATTGTGTTTCAATAATGGCACAAAAAGAAACTACTTTCTCATTGAAAAAACATCAGTTACGTCTTGAGTAGTTTTATCGTAGATTATCCTCGATTTATTACCTGAACAATATATCAATAACCGCGGTATCATAAGATAATCGTTATTGTGAGCCTTGTATCGCATATCGTATCGTATCCTGAGGTACCCAGAGGTTCCCACCCCTATTATAGCGGCTGTATTAACTACAAATGTCGATACTTGGCGTACATATCGATAATCTATCGGGAGACAAAGTATCACGAATTACCACGATAGAAATATCGTCACACTCCTATTCTAGACAGTTTAGCGTGCTGTTTGTACCTGGACCCAATTGCATTATTTCCTTACGTTGACATTAGAAAAATTTGGTTGCCAAGACGAGTCATATCGCAGCCTACACACACGCACACACACACAAAAAGGAAGCTAGCAGGCAGAGAGGATGGGTGCAGCAGAGTCTTGTTCAAGGCTGTGGTTCTCACAACTTATGTGGGCAACAAGAAAAAAATATATAAAATGATCACAAACCCCGTCTTCTCCGGTTGTAATTTACAGAAGGAAAATCAGAGCAGAGAAAAATGTCACTAAAAAGAGAAAAAGTACAGTGGAACCAAAACAATCATCTGACCTGAGTGGATTTGTCCTTCCGACACAAGTTGCCGTCTGGTTCTTTGGGCCAGTGGCCCTGCAGGTACGGGCCGATGATGGCGTCCAGAGATAACGTCCGCCTCATGCCGGGGCTCAGCTGCTGCGGCGGCGGCGGCAACGCTTTGGCCTTTCCAGCTGTCAAATGGAATACAACCTTGCCTTTTTTTCCAAACAGATTTGCTGCTTTTAATTAATATCGTGACATGACCACAACTATATTGTGACAAAGTTTGGAGTTTCTTCTTTTCTAGACAAAAATTATTATTTTTTCTCTCTCAATAAAAGAAAAAAACTGGGAAAAGAAAACATCTTTTAGGGAAAAAAATAACAAATTCTTTTTTGCAGTTTAAAATTATTATTGTCTGGAAAAAAGAAAACTCTAAACCAAGTTAAAAAAGTAGACAAGATTAACAACAAAGCACTGATATTGTAGCAATTTTATTAATAATCACGATATTGCCATTATCATTACATCTCTCCAGGGATTGCCATGACACATTCTGTAACTCAAAACAATTTTATTGTTGTTTTTCTTAATATCATATGAATAACATCATATTTTAACTTTAAGCTCTGAATATTATTATAGCCATTTTGCAATTTGTTCATATCCTGAACAGATGCTTTATTATTCTTAACTGGATTTCATAGATATTTTTATTTAAAAAAAATAATGATAATAAAACATAGGCAAGAACATGGATTAGTTTTGCAGTTTCCATTTTCCCCATAACTGATGAACACAGCCTATTAACTATATTAGTAGTAGGCCTACCTAATAATATATTAATTTATCGGTCAACATTTGGTACTTTCGGTACTTGCCAATCATAATTTACATTTAAATGCTACACAATACAAAGGCCCAGATCCGGAGACAATTGGTTCAGCTGCCTTTTGTTTGCATGATGTTTTCTTTTTCATATTAAGTTTCTGTCATTGAAATCAAGTACTTTAATCAGTACTTCAATGTCAACAGTATTTTTCCTCTTACAGAAATATCTGTACTAATACTTAAGTGTCAAGTGTGAGTACCTTTACCAATATTGTTTTATTTTAAAAAAGTATCTGTACTTTTACGCCATTACTTATGCATATTAGCCTGCCTTACTGCCTCAGAATGACAAGTGACAGGTGGGGGGGCTCATACCTGACTTTCCATCCCTGCCTTTGGCTCGGTGCTTGCTGGCCAGCTGGTAGGGGACGGTCGCCTTGAGGGGCTGCGGGCCCAGAGTAGCTCCACTCCGGCCTGACATGCCTGCAGCAGTCGTTGGTGGATGGACCAGCGACGGTGGTGGAAGAAGGTGATGGAGTTTGGGGAGGGGGGGGTAGAGGTTGCTCTCTGGGAAGCACTACCGCTGCTACCCCCGCGACTGTTCGCTGAATAAAGCAGGCGAATTCAAGCACGAGTCACCGAGTTAGACATTTCCACGTGCGGGGGGGAAGAGTTTCCTCCGACGGCGAGTGTTTATTTCTGGCCCGTCATGAGTTTTGGGCCACTTTTCTTGTCGTGTTCTGGCGGAGTTAGCTGCCTAGCAAGCAAAAGTTTCTTTGTGAGGATGTGGAGATGTTTTGAAGCTCGCTGGCGAACAAGGAAGCGGACACCTACTATAGAGAAAAAAAAAGAAAAAGACGTCAACACAGTGCCGACTATAGCGTTTTCTTGTTAAATTAAAAATAACTTTCTATCTTTGTGAGGGCCGGAGCGGGTTCGAGCTGGCTCCCAGGGTCCAGTTCGCTCCGCTCGGTCGGTCCGCAGACTCCAAACACCTCCGCCACGCTGTTGTGGGTTTAATTATGTCAGAGGCGGGACTTAGTAAAGATTCTTACTTCTGATTGGTCGAGGGAACTTGAAGCCGCTTTCCTATTGGACGATTCACCACAAATCTATCGAGGAACGCGTGATGAATCCAGTTGTTAACGCCCCCTTTCTTTCAGCTCACTTAATAAATTTGGAACGTAATATAAAATAAACACAACATCATCGCTCCACACGTTAAAGGATCACTTTCAACACTTTTAATACGTGTCATTAATGACTGAGTGACCTATAGTGGTACATGATGTTCGGAAAAGTTATTGTGCAGTTATGTTTTTATGAACAGACATCATTCAATATTGAATACAGGAACCTCCTAAAATCTATATTGAAAAGTAAAACACTTACATAGGATTCATAACTATGATGTGATCTGTGATAAAAAAAAAATCAGTGTTATGTAGACCCATGAACCAAATCATCCTGTTGACTGGCGATCAGTCATACTCATACTCTTGCATCAAAATGGCTGACTCCAGCTCAACAATGATCCTAATGACAAGAAAATGGATGAATGGGTAGATATTTTTAAGTCATTCATTTAATCCAACCTGGCCAGAGCATTTAACCCACAATTCCTCATATACTTTTTTTCCAGATAGCGCTCGGAGGCCCGAATGACGCCCCCTGATAGCATCAAGGATCCACACCCCTGATTTTAAGGCTTGCAAGGCACATGTGTGAACATCATCTGGGTGGACTGGTTTGGGATAAGTGTGTCTGTGTGTGTGCAACAGCATGCATTGTGGCAGATAAATGTCCCGACTCTGTGCAAAAAGGGAGTGCCAATGGTGGGGACTGTGAACGGAGACGCAGATAACATGCCATGCCCTCCTTTTTAAGCGCACTCCAAGCGGCCTCCCCCTTAAACTGAAAAGTAAATGTGCGTCTACGCAAATGCGCTCATTATTGTGCAGCCAACAGAAATGAAATAACTTTTAAAAGTGGGGAGTTAATTGACACGTTGATTGGCATTAAGCACGCAAATTCATCCCATATTTAATTGTTCAAAAAAAGGCAGGTTTATTTAAATAAAATGTACCACATAGCTTTCAGTGAAAATGTTATTACAGGACTAAGTGATGTTACTTGGCTATGTCATGACACAAATGAAACAAAAAAAACAAAACACCAATTCACAAGTAAAAGACAATGGAAACATTCATTCTGCATAGTCATGATCACTTTGCGTTTGTCTGGTCGCATTGTAATGCCTATGCTAACCCTGTTATCCTGATGCTAATAATATCAGATCCTAAAATCTAAAATCTTTGATTCGGCAACATCTAAACTGGCAAGGATAGTTGTTAACTTTTTGGTTGACATCACTGCAAAGTAAAAATAAATGTTTTATGACTTTTTGAGGTGGAGGTGTGGGCTAGCTAGCTAATCTACATCGCACTTGCGCCAGATAGCTGCTGATGCAAATTTTTTTTTTTAGCATTTTAGCCATGTCCCCAAAAAATGGTGATAAATACTTGAGATAGCTCTCAAGTTTTAATATGTGTTTCGCATTTATCTTCAAATATGTGTAATTAATCTCGAAAGCAATCTCTGAAGAGAAGCTAGCAAACAATGTGTATCTGTTGGTGTTACTATAGCTCACCTGCTACTATTACGCAACAGTCAGGAAAAACTGATAAATCTGACTGATAAGATAACAGAAAAAAAGTAGACAGTGGTCAGTCAATGTGTAGGAGAGTGAAGAAGGACGTCAGGCAGTACAGCAGCTAATTTTTTTTTCCCCCCAAAAGAGGGACGGAAAGTGGTGTCAGTCCAACAAAGGTGTTATTTTGACGTTTGGTTTCACACTGAATTGTCTTTTGCTGTCTGGAAAGTGGACGGTTGCGTTGGCTTTGGCGGCCCCTAGCTGGGAGAGAGGGCGGGACTGTTTTCTGTGCTGATGTTGACCAGGCACTCGCTGGACTTGAGGCTCGATAGCGACTTGCAGCTTGGAAGGGAGCCCAAGGAGCCACAAAGTCCCATCAGGGAAGGGGTGTCGTTCTTTTCTGGATGCAAGGGCGACATTTTTAGCTGTTATTTTTAAACGAGAACAGTAGGGTTGTTTACCTGTGCGCCAGGCGCCTCCGTTCTGCTTCCCCCCTGTTCTTAGAGGGTCTGAATCCAGGCTAATCTCCACTGACAGCAATTCTGTGCTCGGGAAACTCCTCCTAGAGATCAACAACAACAAAAAAGGCCCAACAAGGTACTGAATAACTATGATAAATCTAAAATACAGTAGTTAGTTGAGATAGGCAAATATCAGTCAAACCTGCGGAAGAGCTTGACATGGTCCTGGCTGTCGTACGGCTCGAGCAGAGGCCATTGGTTCACCAGCGGGATGGTCAGATCCTTGGCCAAGTGGCTCCTGTCGCATGGAATCAAACTTGTTCTGTCAATCGTAAATGGGAGAAATGTTGGAACATAGGGGAGGGAACCTCTGGCTAGCCCACGATACGATACGATACGATACGATACGATACGATACAATAGGCGATACAAGGCTCATGATAACGATTATCTCACGATATGACGATACCGCGATTATCAATACATTGCTCAGGTAATAAATCCACGATAATCTATGATAAAACTAATAATAAAATAATATAAATAAATAATGAAACTAAAATAATAAAATACATAAATATCAATAAATAATAAAAAATAAATAATAATAAAATAAAAAAATAAAAAGTAATAATTCATAATATAAAAATAATATAAAGAAATACAATACGGCCGCTCTCATATGTGACACTTCAGCATGTCCACTCCAAACACTCACTGCCCGCCATTGGCTAGTAGTCACTAATCACATTCAAAAGCAGTTCAATATATCCTCGGTGGTCGAAACATTTTAATTGAGTTGCATTGTGGAAATATCAGAAATTTTGGAATTGTCACTTGTCTTGTAATGACAACAGTCGGTATTATTCATTCTCAGGCCCGTGGGCTGTTTGGTTACTAATTGGTCTATTTATTTACTATTATTCCATTTGTGCAAAAAGTGCCCCTTTTTTTCCCCAGAGCACTTGCCCCCGAAAATGTCTGTGCACGCTACTGGTTGAAGCAATGCTAGTTATTACAAAAACGGCCAACAGGTGGCAGCAGAGTATAAGAGAACAACCAGGACCATGTTGCAACAAGCTGTTTTCCCCACTGTTTTAAACAGATTTGTAAATAATGATGAAACTTATCTTTGTTCTAATGCGAATTGATGCAAAACGAAAACAGATAAAAATATACGTTTTTTTACTCTAATCTTTCTTTTGGTACGTTCCATGTTTTTATAGCAATAGAACACAATATTCTGTGGGCCTTGCAAAATGAGTCATAGTCCAGTAAAACAGCCGGGAGCGAAGGGGGTTGCTCCAGTGAAAATGGCTGTGAGTGAATGAATGACTTAAAATATTTTTTTTAATTACTTTTTTTTATGATAATATTTTCTCTTTTACTTAAAATGAATATCGGCTTGGAATATTGGTTCTCGGTCTCCTTGACTCCTAATAATCAATATCGGCCTTGTAAAAAAAAACACATCGTTCTCTAACTAGTTTCTACTCACAGTTGCTCCTGAAGCTCGAGGACGATGGTCTCCAGCTCTTTCTTCTCCTGCTGACTCTGGCTGTGCAGCTCATCCAGGCGGGCCTTCAGCCGCTTGTTCTCCACCTCTGTGCTCTTCAGCTGGGACTCCCGCAGCCGCACCAGCTCCTCCAAGTAACCCTGACACACGATTTATGTTTTTTAATGCTTTTTTTTTTTTAAGCGCATACAGAAGGCTCTGATACTGCTTCTGACATGAAGAGGTCACTTAAAACAATGGTAGTTATTACATAAAACGACCAGCAGGTGGCAACAGAGTATAAGAGATCAACCAACCAGGGCCATGTTGAAAACAAGCTGTTTTCCCACAATTCTAAACAGATTTGTGAATAATAATGAAATTTAGCTATATTCTAAGGCTAATTGTTGCAAAACGGAAACAGATAGAAAAAAATATAATTGTTTTTCCTGATGAAAGAAGAGACTCTAATCTTTCTTTTGGTAGGTTGCATGTTTTTATAGCAAGAGAACAGACCTTGCAAAATCAGTCAAAATCCAGTAAAATAGCCGGGAGCGAAAGCGATTGCCTCAGTGAAAATGTCTGGCAGTGAATGAGTTCAATTAAAAAATGGCTCGATTTTTAAAATAGTTGTCAATTAATTTGATAATCGATTACTTGTCGAATTAATTTTGACAGCTATAATTGTGAGCATGAAGTGTCTGGTGACTTTGTGCCCCCCCCAAAAAGAAGGAATGACGACAGACCTTCTGTGCATGGACGATCTTGAACCTCTGCTCCATCTTGCGGCACTTTGCGCTCCAGCTTTCCTCGTCTGCGACCAGCGGCACGTAAGGATGCTCGGGGATGCTGTCGTCGCTCGCGCTGCTGTCCACGCTCTGGCGGTCGTCGTCGTCGTCGCTCACGTAGTCGTAGCTGGAACAGGATCGAGAGTCCGGTTGGTTGAAATGATTTCGAAGTTCTGTTTAGAAATACTCTCCAGCCTGACTCGCTAATGCTAATTAGCGCGCTACTTGCGGCACTTTTATCCCTCAAAAGAATGGCTCTTCATAAAAAAATACAGAGAAGCATCTTAACATGACTCACCGGCATATGGTCTTCCTAAGCTGCAAAATAATCAACTTTTATTGGCATAACTTGATCGTGACTTCCTTCTACTCTCTAATGTGGCTACAACTTAAAGCGATACTTCACTTATTTAGCCCATTATAGCAATAAAAAGTTAATATTTTGTCTATAATTAATTTGATACATTCATTATTTTTCACGTACAATTAGTACCTTTAAAAACACATTTTGCAACTTGCTGTCGACTGAAAATGACATCACAAGGGCTCAGGTAACCAATCACAGATCACCTGTTTTCTAGGTTTGGTCATGTGACATTCACAAGCTGAGCTGTGATTGGTTAACTGAGCCCTTGTGATGTCATTTTCAGTCGACAGCTAGTTGCTAAATGTGTTTTTAAAGATACTAATTGTACATGAAAAATAATGAAAATATCAAATTTATTACAGGCAAAATATTAATGTTTGACTGCCAAAAATGGCTAAATGAGTAAAGTATCCCTTTAACTGTGTATCAGGACGCACGGAACCACACTGCCCCTAAGTGGCCAAATCGGGTACAACATGAACAGCGCTCCCAGTACAGAAACAAGGGCAAGACTGTATAAAATAATTGAAATAAAATCGATTTTAGGACATCCATCCATCCATTTTCTTAACCGCTTATTCCTCAAAAACTCCACCCAGGAAGGTCAGAGCCTGGACTCGAACCCGAGTCCTCAGAACTGAGAGGCGGACGTGCTAACCAGTCATACGACGTGCCACCCGATTTTAGGACATTCAAAAATCGATTCCGAATTGTACTAATTGAGGATTCTTATGAGTGGATATTTTGGCACACCCTCAATAAATACCTTTGTGTGAATTTCAAATACGGCGTGTAGTCGACAACGGCGGGGGATTTGCCATCCAAGGCTTCCCCTTTAAGACAGAAACTGTGAAAGGAGACGACACGCAGATAAGAAAAGGTAACATCAGATTTGAAACTGAAAGTGCGTGGAATGAAGGTCAACCTAAAGTCTATCGCTCCGAGGCCTATCAGCATCCCGGTTAGCACGGAGGCTTCTTCCCTTAGCATGATGGCGCCATCGGCGTAAAAGCGTCTGCAAGACACACAAAAACAGCAGCTTGGCATGTCGTTATACATCTGAAAGAGAAAAAAAAAAAGATAATAAATAACTGTTCGTCTCGCACCTTGTCGTCCTCGTGTCCCGAAGGGCGGTCGATATATATTCTGACAGCTTCTTCTCCATCAATGCAACTCGTATCCAGGCTCGGCCCTTAAAAGGATCAAGCAAAGGCTTTAAACAGTCAAGTTAAATCCAGAATATTAACTAAAACTTTTTTTTTTTTTTTTTTTAAAGAAGACGTCATCCTCAGCCTTACTTTTGCTCGCGAGGGGCTGATGTTCTCCATGCTCTCGATGCTGCTGATGCAGCTGTTTGGCAGTTTGGCGCAAGCCAGACGAATGTAGTCCCAGAAACTCCTATGGCCATCGAACCAGCTACCAGAACCTGAAATATATATATATATATATATATATATATATATATATATATATATATATATATATATATATTTTTTTTTTAATAATTGATTTTCTTTCTAAGTCATCAAATCTAAAGGCAATTCTGATATTTATCTCGTGTTAGTGCACCATCTAGTGGTCAAATGGTGGATGTTGTTTGTCTGCTTCAAAACACTCACTAAATTTAGTACTTAGTGGGATTTTTATGAAAAGATAATACAGCAATTGAGCTTCCCCAAAACACAGGAAAGGAAGTTCTGAATCTCCTAAAAAAAAAAAAAAAAAAAAAAAAAAAGCACTTGAGGTTGTAGTTATTCCAAAATCTAACCTGCTATTCAATTTTAGATGTTCATCACTATCACTCAACCAGTAGAGGGCAGTCATGCACCAAACGTGCCCAGAAGAAGTCGGGGAACATAAACACGTGTTTATTCAATGGAATAATTGATCGTAAAATCTATTTTTAACTCATAAGCTCCCAAAGACGTATAAATATGTTCTATTTTAAATATTACCAGTGTCCCAAAGACGTATTTATACGTTTTTGAAATGATTTTTTATTTTTTATTTTTTTTATGCTGGAGCATACAGAAGGCTTTGATGCAGCCTCTGAACTGAAGCTAACGGTTGAAGCAATGGTAATTATTACAAAACCGACCAGCAGGTGGCAGTAGAGTATAAGAGATCAACCATGGCCATGTTGCAACAAGCCGTTTTCCCCACTGTTTTAAACAGATTTGTGAATAATGATGAAACCGAGCTATATTCTAATGCTAATTGCTGCAAAACGGAAACAAATAGAAATATACTTTGACGAATCAAAACAAAATCAGTCAAAATCGAGCGTCGGTGAAAATGGCTGGGAGTGAATGAGTTAAAAGAAGATTCAATAGTGACAGCGCTGATGATGCTGCTGCCAGACTTTTGAACAGACAGAAACAAACGTGTTTACCTTTAAAACGGTGGCTGAGGATGTGCTCCAGGATGGCCGCAAAGTTGACGAACTCCTCCGATGAGTCGTCAATTGGCTCGGCTGTGTATTTCTCTAAGAGGGTCTTTACTGAAAACCTGTGAGGAGGCACAGGGAGGAATGAAAAAAAAAGGCATAGCTTCTACATTCATTTACTATGAGGACTCATGTTGCCCCACCCAAGCTGAACGGAAGTCATGCTTAAATGAAGATCGTTTCTGGCGAGCATTCAGAAGAAGCACAGTCACATTTTACTGGACAGATCAATTAGATGATGACTCATATGTGACGTAGCCATATTGATGATGCTCTGTGCTGTTTACTGTAGTTTGCACGCGATCGCTTACAGGCACAGCTAACTGCTAAGTCCAGCTTGAGCTCCAAAGAAGCACTCATTTGCATTTTTTTGCGTCCATCCCATTGCGAGGCAAGTGATCAAACACCTCCATTGTTCCGAAGGCATCAATTGTGTCATTCAGTAGACAAAGTACACAGTTGGCAAATCACTTGGTGGCTCTCGCAATCAAAATAAACACAATTGTACCAGATTATCAAATACATGAGCCAAATAAGTACATGCCATTCATTATTTCATCTCGTTCACCATATTCAGCCTCTGACAGGAACTCTTTCTCATGATTCAGTTGCTCACTATTGCCCCTGTAGTTGCGGGGTGGCATTACATGTCACGTAAGCTGCATATTTCCTTATAAGCCACTAATGAACACCAGCCTGACATTTACCTTCTGTGTAGGAGAGTGTCTCTGTACTTCATCTCTTATTTATGTACTCTTAATATATAGCACCCTCTAGTGTTCAAACTGATACAGCACGTAACTGAAATACCTTTTGTTACAGGTCATATTCAAGTTGAAGTAATGAACAAGTTGCTATTCTATTAATTACATTTTAGTGAAACTTATAGCAACTTCAAGAAAAAGCTTGTTTTGGAACAAAATTTGCATTTTCATCATAATTGCAAGACATGATCAAGTATTGGTACACGAGTACTCAAATGTAAGTACAGTACTGCTAACAGCTAAATAGAGTAACTATAATATTAGAAACTGCATGCAAGCACCTTTTGGGTGTCATTATAAACCAATGCTGCCGCTAATGCTAAATTTCTACGAAGAAGACACAAAAGGTCAGACAAAAGAACAAATACAACTGATGAGAGCGTCGACCGCACTTTAGAACCCGCTTATGGGAATGCCAAATGGACTACAAGGTGTGCATAAGCGCAAACAGGTATGAGGCCTCTTCTATGGTGATTCCCCAGGGTGCCAGCCAGTCCTTGCCCCGAGAAGGTTGTCGTCAGGGCAACCACGCCATCAGTGAGCTGTGGGTAAATGGAAGATGACGCTGCTAAACTCGCACCCAGCACCTTTTTGTTGTGTTTTGTTTTTATTTATTTATTTTGGACATATTTCTGACCGCACTGAGCTTGTCACTCTACGAGGGACTTCTTAATAGGATGATGTCATCTGAGGTCATTTGAGTACCAACAACATGAAGTGTGACGTAAATAAATAAATGCACAATTGGATGTTATGTTATAGCAAATGTCTCGTAAAAGTAGCACTGACCTGCAGACGGTGATGAGGTTCTTCCTCTCCACCGCCACATTCCGGGTGGATGCTTTCTTCGACACTTCACCCATGGCCACACAGCACGGCTCCATCCGGCCGGGCAGCCCCGCTTATCAAAGGGCCCCTCCCTTCCCGACACCGGTCCGCCTCATGCAACCCCCGGACGACAACCACCCACGACGGATGAAACACTCGGAGGAGCCGCGAGGTGCAAGCGGGACGTACAATTTGTGTGCCGTTACTCTGTTTTTTGTTTTTAAGCTCGCCAACAGACTGGTGGTGGACATCTGTGCTCTCTCCCTGCCGTTCACGGTGTCTCCGCCCCTTTCTCTGACGTCACTATGACGCGACAAAATCTACGCGACGAAAAAAAAAAAAAACTATTGGGAGGTTTTAACCATTTGAAAAATTAAATGCAGATGAATATACTGTACCATTATTATACTTTTTTCTTTGATTTTTTTTCAACTCTATCATATATTTATTATTTATCTCAACAACAACAGGACAGTATAAATGTTAAATGCACTGTCACAGCACAGCACATGTGGTGCCTTGAGAAACAAATTTAATTCATTCCATGGTCGTAACTCAAAACACTTGTATCTCAAGTCATCTTTTAATATTTAAATAAATGGAAATGCCATTAACCCATTCCAGCCTCCTTAGGAAACCTGACAAAACATTGTCGTTTTTTTGTTTGTTTGTTTTTTTTTTAATAAGGAAAATAGCATTCAATAATAGTTTACTTAATGCGCATGTATAATAACATAATTCATTAGAACGTAAAGAATTAAACAGTTCACGAATCAGGATTAATCCAATATGTGCACCTCTGGTGTGTGCAACTTGGCCACCAGGGGCATATACTCATGTAGACAACTGAAGATGTTTCACAATTACTTCTTAATTTATTGATGAAGATGAAACCTATATATGCTTTTATTTGTTATATTATTGGCCTATTCTTGTTTATTGCTGCATTTTCACTCCATTGATGGTATTCGTTCGTCGGAGCTGTGTTTGTTATTACACATTCGCATTGAGCCAACAGAACATAAAAATTCACTTAGTTTTGTTGACTTTGTATACAGTAAACGGATGGATAGCAAGATTGTGCATATGTACTTAATGTTCTGACTATCGTATAAAGATAGAACACACACATTCATGCGAATGCTGGAGCAGGTTCAGGTAGCGTTTGCCCGCGCGAGTCCGGTTCTAAGCAACCTGTGTGAAATTCAGGATGCTGTTGCGATGTGATCAAGTGGAAAGGTGGCTAGCCAGGAGGAAGGTGAGGGAGCTTGCACGGGAGCCAAAGGCATCTGCGTGGCCCCCCGGGGCCCTGCCGGGACTGATGAATAAACAGAGAACCAACGACGAGGCTGCACAGCGCCCAACCCGTCTCGACGTGTCTGACCACAGACAACTGTTAGGAAGGAATGATCACATTTTACATAAGTTAACTTTGTCAACACAAGCAGAAGTGTTCAGTTTTACATGGCATTGAAATTGTTTATTTAGGGTCAGTATTGAAAAGTTGTCTACTGTCTCGTTTTATTTAATATTGTGCTTGTGGAATATGAGTTAAGCAGCAAAATCCACGTTTTGTTTTGTTTTTCCATCTCAGGGGGCGGCCATTTTGCCACTTGCTGTCAACCGTCATTTTCAATTGACAGCAAGTGGCAAAATGGCCGCCCCCTGAGATGGGTAAAACCGGCTGGATTTTGCTGCTTAATTAACTGAAATTCCACAAACGCAATATTAATCAGAATGCCGTGTTTAGACCATATTACGGTCAAGAAAATTTTGGGGCTTACTTCCGTTTAAAGCAATTTAAAATGATAAATTAAAACTGGAGCGAGACAATACTGTATTTTTCCACAAACAAAGCCATCTTTGGATATTAACAACTTGCTAAAGATTAGCAGATATGCAACAGATATGAGAGGAAGCGTCCACAACATTAGGTACAGCTGCACAATCTATTACAGACCAAAACAAGAGTACTTTTAGTCACTCTGAGTTTAATTTAATCATATTTTGTTTTATTGTTCCTATTCCATTTTTTTTGTATTGATATTGTACAGTAGTGTCTTGAAATAAGAATTTAATTTGTTCTATTGAAATGAATGGAAATTACATTAATCGGTTCCAACATAAAAAAAAACATTAAATATATATTTAAAAAAAGCGAGACAATACTGTATTTTTCCACAAACAAAGCCATCTTTGAATATTAACAACGTGCTTAAGATGAGCAAATATGCAGTCACTCTGTGAGCTTAATGTGATTATATTTTGTTTTATTGTTCCTATTCCTTATTTGTATCAACATATAGTGGGTTGAGATAAGAATTTAATTTGTTCTATTGAAATGAATAGAAATGCCATTAATCTGTTCCAACATAAAAAAAAAACATGAAATAATATTAAAAATAGAACCCTATAATATTGTCCTTTATAAAAACAGAGTAAAAAAAATAATTAAATAGAATGTAACGAATTAAACCGTTTCCCCCACATTTTGTGCTTCAGTTCAATGGACATCGTGCTGCTCCTTCTGGTGTGCGCATTTTGGCCACCGGGGGGCAGTATAATACTAATGTTAGTTGAATAAGACGCCTGTGAGCATTATTTTAGTTGTCACGTGTCTGTTGGTTAAAAAGGTCACAACACCATGACGCTAATGCTATTTGCTAGCCCGTCTACAGCAAGACCGTGAACTTGAACTGCTTTTTTTTTTTTTCCATTTCTATATATATATATATATATATATATATATATATATATTTATTTTTTTTTGTATTTAATTTTGTTATTATATTTTTAATATCCATTTTGATATCCACTTTTATTTCTTTCTTTATTTTTTTTATTTTGGCAGTTTCAGTCCTCCATAAGGAACTCGTATCTGAAGTCACCACTGTATTTAGCTGTTATAAGATTGTGCAAGTGTATCATCGCTGCATGACGAGTAAGAAGTTCACCAAACAATATTAACGCAATCCAAAGATATTTACAAGACAGTCTCCAACTCCTTCACAGACAAGGAAGAGTCTGGATCCGCTTCTCCGGGGGTCTCCGCCAGAGAACTTTTCGGCTCGTCGTGTTTCTTGCTAGCTCTCGCGTGCCTCGCGAAGACCCCCCCGGCCCCTCCCGGCCTCCTCGCCGCCATCCCCGAGCACTCGCATTCACCGGCCGTGTGTCTGCTGGGCAGACCGCCGGCCTGGCGGGGCAGCCTGAGTCCCGCCCCACCGCCTGCGGCGAGGGGGAACGTTCGGTGGTTGGCGGCGGACACGCAGACGCTGTGGCTGGTGGTGGCGTGCGACATCATGCCGCCGTAGTAACAGCTGCCGCCGCCGTTACTGCTGGTTATCCGGGCTTTTTGTTTGAGGTCCAGTGCTAGGCTTCTTCTTAGCCACGCCTTCTTCACCTCCGCCTGCACCTTGAAGTAGGGCGGAAGTGAGCAAATGTGAAAAATGTAGGGTCACATCACAAATATGCAAGTGTGAAAAGTCTCAAATCTTAACCTTTAAAGGGACACTTGACTCACTGAACAATTTTCAGCAGTGAAAGTTCATATTTTGTCCAGAATGAATTTAATAACGTCATTATTTTTCATGTACAATTAATACCTTTAAAAACAATTTTTTTTCTCTTGCTGTTGACTAATGGTGACATCATCTGTGCTGAAGAAGTAGGTAACGACCAATCATGGCTCACCTGTTTTCAAGTTTGGTCCGTAAACTGAGCCATGATTGGTCGCTAGCTACTTCCTCAGCACAGGTGATGTCATCATCAGTCGACAGCAAGTAGAAAAATGACTTTTTATAGGTACTAATTGTACGCGAAAAATAATGAAGTTACCACATTAATTATAGCCAAAATACATGTTCACTTTTTACTGCTGAAAATGTCTCAATGAGTCAAGTATACATTTTAAGTTTCAAGCAAGTCAAGTCAAGTCACTATTTGGGTTAGCCAACTGAATAAGTCAAACAGTCTTGCTCTCGCACAACAAATACAGTGGATATCAAAAGTCTACACCCCCCTTTTGAAAAGCTAAATTTCTACTATATCCTCCTGACTACCAGCAATTCAAATTTGTCCTCTGTAGTGGACCTTTTGAAACCAGAATATCCCCCACCCAAGTGAATTAACTCCTTTTGTGCTCTGTAGACACATTCAGAGCTTTCCAATGATACCAAATGTGTAGGGGTGGGGCTTTGCTACCTTTGTTTGCATCATAAAAGAAAATGGCTTCCCTCAGTGCAAGCACTTTTTAGGGAAGAGGAAAAATAAGTGTATAACACTTTTTATTGAACAAATTTAGGCTTGTTATGTTAGCATGTGTTCTATAAGACTCTTAAGAACACATTAAAGTATTGTTTGAATTATTTTAACTGTATTTGAGCCTAGCATTTAAGTTTTAAAAAATGTCCTCTGTAGTGGACACATTATAGCTTAAAAATAACAACTTTTTTTCCAAAAATTTCTTTTGCAGTATTCCAGTTACCTCACAAAGATTGGGGAATATCAAAATAAACATGATTGGACAATACTTTTTTTCCCTGGTAGTCAGGAGGTTAAAAAAGAATTAGCAAGTGGGGCTGTGTTCAGAATGGGTTGATCCGATTGGTCGACTAGTCAAAGACTCAACTCGACTAGTCCACATCGCCGTTTAAAGCTTGGCTAATCGCTAATCCCGTGTTTTTGCCGTCTCATCTTCCAACTGGCCAATTTACAAGATGACTTTTGACTCACCGCCCGTAATGATGATGTGGATGAGATTAGCGATTAGCCTCGCTAGCTTTAGCCATTCCGATTCAATATTGCATGTCATCGTCCCAACATTACCTCGCCATTGCAGAAGCAGTAGATGAAGGCCACAAAAAATCCCTAAAACGATAAAGTTCACAATCAATTCCCCAAATCACCTTCCTCAATACGACGAGACACGACGCGTGGATTCCGTCCCACCTGCGACGAGTTGAAGAACATCTCGTAGTGCATCTGCACCTGCCACAGCAGCCCGGAGACTTCCGTGTAAGGGAGAGCCATGAAGACCATGTAGTGGACTCCAAACAAGGGCATGAGCACCAGCGTGGACTTGAGAAGCTTCCTGCAGGGTGAAGGTCCACGTAAAACATGTTGTGGGAGGGGCTAAGGGCAACTACGTCCCTCTTACCGGTATTGTTGACGAGGATCCAGTTTCCCAGTTTTGGTTTCCCATAATTTGGAGGCCAACACACGTATGATGTTGACAAATAGCAGGAAGTTCACCTGCACAAAAATAGTTCACCAATATTTTTTATGTTAATATAGTTTGACAGGCCACTTCAATAGCTACACATTCTATAACTAGGACTTTTGATAGATCAAATTTCATTAAATTTAACATAAAAAAAATTATGAAAAAAAAAAAGAGTTTTGTTTCTGACGCTGATGTGTTAAACTGCCGCAGTATAGCGCCAACTACTGCCCAGGCGGACTTACTCCATGTCAGAATTATAATTTTTTTGAGCGTCAGGAAATAAAGCCGATATTGGTACTCGCACATCTCTCGTGATTACTATTGCATGTAACAATGTTGATTCCTGTGGTACCTAATGAAGTGACCACTGAGTGTATTTTCCTTACAACAATGGCCGCCAGAATGGGAACTTGATAAATCCACTTCAGATTTCCAGCGCTGATGTCCCAACACCTACAAATCAAATATGTCATCTCACAATTGTATTTCCAATTCCCGTCTGAATTCTGATGCTGACTCACTGCGTGTCTGCCAGTGACGCCCGCACGCTGACCCAAATGGACACAAACAAAGCCGGAACGCCTACAATTACAATGACGGCCATTAGCCGGCGTGAGCCCGCCTTCTCCTCTCCCCTCCCCGGGTATGCTTACCCCACCCGATGATGGTGAGGGCCCACAGGTAGTTCTTGTCGGAAAGGAAGGCCATGAAGATGAGGCTGTGTAGGTAAAGGCCTTCCACCAAGATCCAGTAATGATTGGTCGCCAGGAAGTAGAGGAAGAAGGTGACGGCTACTTTGCAGCCAGCCTAAACGCACGCACGCACACACAAAGAGAAAGTGAAGGAAGTTAATTAAGGATTATTTTCTGCTGCTGTAAATATTGTACTTTTGATACATAAAATTTCATTTAAACTAGATTATTTTTTAGTTGCTGTTTTTTTCAAAGATTTTTTGTTTAATTTCATGGAAAATATTTTTCTGTTTTTGGGAATTTACGCCCCCAAATTTTTTTTTTTCAGTTTTCAGTTTTCAGATTTTTTTTTTAATTTTTTTTTACTAATTTTCTCCCCGCATTTTTCAACTTTTTGTGGATGTTTTTTGAAATAATTTGTATTCTGTTTTTCGGTCTACGGTATTTTTTTCTGTTTTTCGGACTATTTTTTTATTCTATTATTCAATGTTTTTGCTGTTTTGGGGAATCATTTTTATTGTTTTTCTGCCCAATATTTTTCCCTGTTTTTCAGGATTTGTTTTTCTGCTTTTCTCAATAATTGTTTTTTTCCCCCCTGTTTTTCTGAATATATGTGTTTTAATGACAGAAAACAATTTAAAAAATCTGGGAAAAAACAGAACAAGAAAAAAGCCTGAAAAAATATTTAAAAAAAACAAATTTAATTATTTTAATAGCATAACAGCAAATAACAACAAAGAGTACCCCATACCAAATCTTGCCCATCCCTTTTGTTATTACACTGACACAACAGATGCTGAATTCCAATTTTTAAATTCCTAAAACCCCAATTCAGACATTCAAACTCGGATGACACTGAAATACTTCCACACAGCTATCATGTGATTTGCGAACTACGGTATATTATTTTACCATTTGCTGCTTCTGCTCCCCGAGCGCGACTTCTGCTTCTGCACCCTCACCGGAGACCGAGTCGAGCACCGCGTCCTTCACGAAGATGCTGACGGCTCGGCATATGAAGGACGTGAAGAGGTGCACGTGGATGTAGTTGCGGGTGCAGTGGAGCCGTCTGAAGGGATGGACCATATACTTTGTACTTGCACCCGAATATAAATGAGGTCTCAATGAAAAGCAACAAATCAAAACTTTTCCGTCAGTTTTATCTTACTTGAAGTAGCAGAGGATGAAGACGGCCACCAGGAGGGACGCCAGAGAGACGGAGTAGCCAACAGTGTACATGAGGTGCAGTCTTTCAAACACCTTCTGCATGACAAAGACAAACACAGAAGACAATTTACTCGACCCAAATAACAGACGTGTTGAATATTTTATTCCATAGCACCTCTTCTTGAGTCCTGTAATTGGCTGACAAGTAGGTGGTGCACTCGCTGTAGTTTGCCCACGTCCGGTTGATGACGGACACCTGCTCCCAGTTACCTGACGCATCGCAGTGGCGGTAGGCGCGACCTGACGTCAACACAAATCTTTTTGCGTATTGTGGGACGTCGCGGGTTGATTAGAAGGTGCTCTACTTACCTCCGTGGTTGAAGTCGTAGATGTACTCGGGACAACCAACTGACACCAGCTGACCGGCGCTGCTCCTCGGCCAGCAGATGATGCCGTCCCACTCGGGGATGCAGTCGCTTTCTGCAGAGCACAAGCAAAAAAGTACGGTGAATAAATGACAAAAATGAAAATGGGCACTATTATTACGGAAGCATATTGCATTCACTTGGGGGAAAAAAATCTGTTGGGACTTTTCGGAATAATTTATTTCAGGCTTTTTTTTTTTTTTGTTTCTGTTTTTGAGAGTAATTTTTATAAATAAAAATAAAATAAAACCATTTTTATTTATTTATTTTAAAATATTGTTTTCTGTATTTTTTTAAATAATTTTCTGTCATAAAAATACAAGAAAAAAAAACAAAAAAAACAATTATTCAGAAAAGTAGCAAAATATTCTGAAAAACAGAAAAAAAAAAATGTGCCCCCCCCCCCCCAAAAAAAAAAAAAAACTTGAAAAAAAAATTCTGAAAAAGCACAAAAGAAATTCTAAAAAAAAAAAAAAAGAAAAAAAATCTGGAGAAACAGTCCCTTAAAAAATATTTGAAAAACAGAAAAAAATCCAAAAAGAGAGTGAGAGAGAAAAAAAGAGAATATATGGACTGCTTGAGAAAAACATTCTGAAAAACAGAAAATAAATTCCAAAAATACAGAAAAAAAAGTTGTCTGAAAAACAGAATAAAAATTATTCCAAATAAACAGCTAAAAAGTATTCTGAAAAATAGCCCCCCCCAAAAAAATAAATAAAAAACATTGAAAAACAGGGGGGAAATAGTCTGAAAAACAGGGGAAAAAAACATTTAAAAAAAATAATAACAAAATAAATTATTCTATAAAAAAACAAAATCTAGCCCCAATACCACCACCCCACCCCCAAAAGAAAAAGGCCCAAAAATAAATTATTCAGAAAAGGCAGATGGTTAAGGGACAATACACAATACTTTCTTATATATTGTAATATCACAAATAGTTTAAAAAAAAAGAAAAGAAAAGAAAAATCTTCATATTTGTATTGTATTTCAAACAATAACTTATTATAAATAAAATATGAGGTGAAACCTGAAATAAAATGTAAATAAAAAAACAGGAAGTTATTTTTTTGCCGCAAAATGTGTAAAAATGATGCATAGATTTATACCGTATGTCACATAATTACTCACAATGACTAAGATAAAGTGAAATATGGAATTATATTTAAAATGTAAAATAAAATAAAATACACATTCGACCTGTTCAACTGGCGCTGCAGCATCTCAATAATTTCTCCCATGAAAGCATTGAGGCGATCTTGCGGCTCATCTGCATTTGCATCACAGCGTGAATGAGAAACGTTTGGCCTTTGTCCGAGCTTCCGTCGGCCTGCAGGATATGACCTGCATTCACTTGTATCATATCAGCTGCCATACATCACGGCTGCAATAACAGCGCTCGCCCATTATGCATTCGCTCTGCCTGACCTTCAATTATATTTACAAATATAACCAAAAACTATTCCAGTCATTTGCATTTCGAAATGACAAACTTAATTAGCATCATAAAAGCAATGTGCAAACTGACCTTGCATGAGCGCCATTTGCGACTTGATGCTCTTTTCACACTTGGCATGAGCACCAATCAGCACGAAGATCTGCTCGTCACGCGTGATGACGTCATCGGAGTCCACCTGTCCAGTTGGGGAAAATGGATATTGCTCGTCAGGTGGGCGCAGACGTGAGATTTTACCACTTAACGGTATGTGCGATATGTGAGGTTGCACATGGCGCCATTTCTGGGGGGTTCAACACCCACTCAAACATGTACGCATATGATTGACGTTTGTAATGGGAATTTGAGGAATTTGTGTTGAGCGCCATTCAAGCTCAAATCCCACACAGATTCCATCTTTTTTTTTACAGAAACGTGCTATTCCTGTCGATTGCGGCTGTGGATACAGAGACCACACTAATCCATTATTTATACAACTAAATGTGTTAAAATTTAATAAATTGATGGAGTTTAACCGTCTCAAAATAATGTTTAAAGCACATCATGAAAGTTTACCAGTTAATATTCAAATAAAATTAAATTAAAAAAAAGAGAGAGAAAGTGAGCATAAATTAACTCATTCACTGCCATTGACGGAAAAAGACGTCAAATGATGCATTTTTGCTGGGCTGCCAGTGAATGTGTTAAGAGGAACAGATATTTTCTTGAGAACAAAATATAGAACAAAACAAAAAGAACAATGTGGAACAATCTGGATTGTAAAACAAAATCATCCCAGTCCATCTGTAGCTTCAAAAATCTGACAAAAGCTCAATTATTGAAAAAATACATATAGCACAAGGACATGCTGCTTAGTTATTACATAGAATTGTTATATTTAAAAGATTTTGACCGCTCACTGTTATTTACAGTGTGTTGATTTTTGTTGTTGTTGTTGTTGTTGATTGGGGGCAGATAACATAAGTTTTACTTCTTTCTGTCACCTTTCATTTCTCTTTTTTTAAGGAATGAAATAAAAAATTGAATTGAAAAAAATTGAAAGCTATAGCTACCCCACCACCTTTTTGAATTTACTTTTGAAATACTCCCCCTATTCTTGTAATATTCCAGCTTTACGTTACAATCAGTGCTTAAAATTGCTGTATCATCGATGCTAGTTTTGCTAGCTAGCTATGTGGTTTTGTATTGTGTGTTAGCATTAAGCTAACAGACCTTCATAACTGATTTGGCTCAATACGCAACGTGGAATTCTCTTTGTGTGATGTTTAGTTTGACAGCAAACTTCGACTGGGCGTGGCAGGAAGCCGTATTTACACTTTGTCACTTCCCACCGCTGACCACCGCCAAAGACAAACAGGCAGAAATGGCAGCTCATTCACCATTTTTTTTCCCACCACCTAGGACAATCTGTCAGCTCTTCCGGACAATTTTGACGACGAGATGCCTCAAGGTGTTGTGAAATAGTTGCGAGAGGACGCGGTATGTGATGACGCGCCGTCAACCCCTTTTGCTTGCCGCTGCCCGATCCCGGAAGAGCCCCCCGAACATGTGGCGGGACACAAGCGTGGCCTTTGTGCCTGAAAAATCAACTGCGCCAGTTTATGACTTCTAATATAAAAGCCTTTTTTTTTTTTTTTTTTTTAAGGTTGAGCTTTTGTTGCTTCACGGGATTCAATGTTAGCACAGCCACCGGCAAGGGGTTGCCATTAAACCTCTATTGTTTCTCAAAACATCTCAATAGTGGATTAGACGTCAAAGAAGAAGGTCAAGAAGCCCAAAAAACACATTTCATTAGGCGGCCCATTAAAATAAACTGCCAGTAGGTGAATTTTGGCGTTTGGCTTGGAATGTTGAGCGGGTATCAATTGTTTTGAGAACGTGAACGCTCAGCCTAAGTCAATAGGGACGGACATGTTGCGAAATGCAGTCAATCTCGTGTGGTGATTCCTGGAAGAAGCGTTTTTGCCATGTTGCGTCTGTTACAGACAGTGCGGTGGAGCTTCCAAAATGTGGTTTGACTTATGGAAGTGTATATCAAGGCAAATAATAAAATACATGAGACCCAATTCCTGAATAACGACACATAGTAAACAACAGTAGATGTTATGTTCTGGGGTTGGATCCCAAAAACACAGACACAAATAAGATTTGAACTACTCAAATCGAGAGGCGTGGAACAAACTTGACTAGACGAGAAACAACGAGAGTTGCACGGAGGAACAGAGGTAATAATCCGACAAAAACACACACTTCTCAAACAGGCTTCTATAGACAGATTAGCTAATATTAGTTATATTAGTTCATTTGAATGTTGTACTAAAAATATGAGAAAACTAAATCATGAAAATAAGGACAAACCGCTGAATACTTAATGGTGAGTTGATATGATTCTCATCAACTCTTCTGAGGTGGCAACACAAAGAAGAAGAAAAAAAAAAGAACACTTGTGGAATTCATTATAGAAATGAATTCTTGATGGTTTGAACACCAAACTAAATAAAGAATAAATTGTAAATGACTGTAACTATTGTGCAATATGTTTGTGCTGATGTCCAGATGGCAATAAATGATCCGACAGGCAGCACTTTGCCCTATTTCCGTAAACCCATTCCATGTTTAATTTTTAGACCGAGCGAGCATCATCTCGAGGTGGCCAAGATGAACTTTCGAAGGGTGAAAGGTGACTGCCTGGGCTGTCAGCGCTAACGGAGATTTATTTGTGAGGGGAAAGTAGACGCCAGGTTATCATCTGATGCTGGAGATTGGGAGCTTGACTGATTCAATGCCTGCTTTGTCATGTGGCAGCTCGTGACTTCGATCATAAAGCAACTCAACAAAAAAACAAAAAAAAAAGATTGTAATAATCCGGCAACAAATGTTGGTCAAGATTGGCAAAAAAAATGTGAATGCAGGAATTTATTTTCTTTTTTTATATTGTTACATTCAGGTTGCAGCTGCAAAAAAAAATATATATATAATAATCCAGATGTTTATTTTGATTTGCGGGAACAAAATTCGAGAGTCCTATTTTTCTTTGGTTCATTTTTCAATTCGTCCAAAACTGCTACTAATACTATTATTGCCAAAATTAAAATAAAACACAATTAAACGGTACATGTTATGATTTTAAAACAACAGTACAAATTTACATTCTGTGAGCTTAATACTACTTATAGTTAGGAATTTTACCACCTGCCTGAGGTCTGCACTCTAGTAAGGGTTCGTTTGTTTTTTGGCTTTGGATTTTACAAATCAAATTAAACGCATATCTAAATTACGAATTCCCATTGCTTTCATATCTCTGCTGAAAGCCCGCCATGTTTCCTGGGGGGGAAAAAAAATCAAACCAAAAACTTCACAATGCTCTGTGACATTTTCCATATTTGGCCTCAAGTCGGGAGTGCTATTTCTTACATTCATATGTCGCTGTGGGACAATATTTGATTCATACCATTACATGACATTTTAAAGTACAATACTGTATTTTTCAACTATAGTTTAGGGCTGGAGCGAAATAAAATTCATTTATATGAATATTTTCAACAAATTGGCTGGGTTTAGTTTATTTTGAACAAGAAATGAATTAGTGTGCAAAAAAAAAAAAAAAAAAAAAGACATAATCAATGAGTCAATCAGCCAAACATGAAAAGGGGCCCACTTACCAGTCCTGTCACAATCCTTCCACTGTGAAGAAGCACCACAAAAGCAAATCCAAGTCCAAGCCACATCCCGTCTTTCATTGTGGCAACTTCAGCTGAACGTTGTATAATTTTCCACACGAAACCTCATGTCCACTCATCCCAAAACTCTCACCTGGGCTCCTTTCCTGCGTTGTTGTGTCAAAAAAAAAAAAAAAATACAAATAAATTACATTTCAGAGTCTCTTTCGTGCACCATGATTGTTCAGATTGTGATGTTGCTGTGCATGGCTCAGTGGACACAATGAGGGAGAGCGAGAAAGGGAAAGTGCAGAAGAAACGTGCTACCTTGTGGGGAGGAGAGAGAGAGGGAAGAAGAAATGGGGAGGACACCTCCTCCTTCTGCAGTTGTTTGGAAGTTTATCTCTCACAGGAGGTCTCATCTTGACTGTCTTGAGGACATATCTGGTGGTCGTGCCATGGAAAGCAAAACAGACACTCTAGAATCAGGACAATATCAAGTACTGTATATTAAACTTGCCGTTAGATTTGAACAGGCCCTCCCTTTTTACAAAAGAAAAAAAAGAAAAGAAATAATGATCATCAAACTTTACAATACATATAGTATGGCGGGGGGTTCCAGTATACCTAATTATATGGGGCTTTTTCAGATAAATTTTAATTAATTAGCCCAAAATTACAAAATGGCTGCTACAAACCAAAATGGATGACGTGCTGCTCAAATTAATGTATGGATCGTTGAAGGCAAGTTTGTCCATCTATCAAGTGGTGATACTGAATGAATTTGTAGGATTTTGTTTTTGACATGAAAAATACCAGTTTCCGCTCACGTGGAGGCAAATAGGTAATTAATTCATTGTGTAATGATAATAAGCAAAACAATTACAAGCGGGCCTAATTGTCCGTTTTATCTTTCCAAATCACGGAAGTCTTTGAAGGCACCGTTCGGATGACTGAGAGAGCAAGTGGCGGCTGATTGGTTGAAAACCAGGAAGTAAGCGGCATTCGCGTGCTTGCCGTGCTGTGGTTGATGAATAAAAAGGGAATTTATTAGTTTGAGCCTTGGCGTGGGTCCGTAATTACAGCTGAGAGTAAGTAGGTAAATTAAACAACCGTCTGCAAACACGCAAGACTGTATAAGCAAATAGGGATTTATTTGACGGTATATTTGGTAATACGGAAGCCTGGCTTCGATTCGCGTCATCACAACCCGGAAGTGACGGGTTCGTAACAAGGACGGTGTCAAAAACTTATCCAACATTAAGCAGTCTTAATTGCAATCTTTGTGCAAAGTTTAGCAGAAGTAATTTGACAGCGCGTTTGGGTTAAATTTTATCGCCATGTGTTTGTAGTCGAAAAGAACCGTGTAGAGTTTGTGTTCGTGTGGGAAGGGTATGGCATGGCGGGGCGAATGGTGCTCGGAACTATCCGGACCATGCGACCCATCGATCGGGTTTGGAGGTATCCTCCTGTCCGGGCTGTGCACCCGAGCCCCGCCTTATGCGCAGGCCACAACAAGTGGTCCAAAGTGAAACACATTAAAGGTCCTAAAGATGAGGCGAGGGGGCGAATGATAGCCAAGTTTGTCATGTTGATCAAGAATGTGGTGAAAGGTGAGCAGAACTTGACGGATTTTTTTCCATGGCTTTTTAATCTCAATTTCATTGAGTTATTCTTGTCCTTTTCAGAGGGTGGACCCAATCCAGACATGAACCTCAATTTAGCCCATCTGCTGGAGCAGTGCAGAAACAAGAACGTACCGAAAGCATCCATCGAGAACGCAATCAAGAATGCGGTGCGTTTGTAATCTTGGGTTGTAATTCAGTTTCATACATCCATCTCCTACACACTTAACCTCATTAGGGTCGTGGGTAGAGGTGGCATTGGCGTTTCGTCAATTAGCGTGCACCTCCAAATCACACGACTGTGCATGATAAAGAACCTTTTCCGTGTTCTCCATCCACAGGAGAAGGCCAAACCGATGTCGCAGTTTATGTTTGAAGCTCGGGGACCAGGTGGATGCCTTCTGCTGATTGAAGTCCTGACTGATAACAGCACGCGTAGCAAGCAGGACGTCCGATCCGTCCTCAGTAAAAACGGGTCAGGCGGGCTTCCTGTTTTTTTTGTTCTGATTTAATCCCTGTATTCTTTTTTTTGTCCATTTCAAAGCCATAATATCATGTAAATAACTCCACATGCATCAACACTGGACACTGAATACCCTTAAAATTGTCTACAGCTGCCACAAGATGGCAGTAAAGCACTACCTTCACTACACTTACACTCTGAATGGAATGAACAAAAACAGAAAAACAGAATTGTAGTGCAAATCCAACCTGATAACCAATTCCATATTTGGTACCTGCCTGAACCTGCTGTGATTGTGTATCCGGTCCACAGTGGGATGTTATCAGAGGGAGCGCGCTATAACTTTAGCAAGAAGGGCGTGGTGGTGGTACCCGGACAGAACGTCACAGCCGACCGAGCGCTGGAACTGGCCATAGAGGCTGGAGCGGAGGATGTCCAAGAGACGGAGGACGAGGAGGATGACACGCCCCTCCTGCGGGTATATCATAAGGAAATGAACCATTCTTCATCAAATACTTAATCGAGATTTTTCAGTTTTTAACCCGAATTTAGGGTCAGTATTTTGAACACAAACTGACAGTTGTCCCCCCCCCCCCCCCCCCCCCCCAGTTCATTTGTGACGATGCGGACCTGCGGAAGGTGCGGACGTCCCTGGAGGAGCTGGGGATGAAGGTGATGTCGTCAGACTCGGAGTTTGTCCCTCGTGACTTCTTGCCTCTGGACCAGGCGCAGCTGGAGGCGGCCTCCGCGCTCGTCGAAGCCCTTGGTGACTGTCCGGACGTGGTTCGCGTCTGGGACAATATCCAGGCTCTGAGCTGAGAAGGTTTCGTGAGACTGTGGACACTTTTGCATATTCAGCGTGTGGAATACTTGCCCACACAAAGAAAGGGGGGGAAAAAGATGCGTTATTGTAGATAAGAATTGATGTAAATGCTCATATTAAAAAAAAAATTCATCCATTGAATCATGTCTTTCAATCAATTGTGAGCTTCTGCGTGGTATTTTGTTCAACAACTACAATAATGATTTCAAGTGGAATACACTTGACAATGCAGCAATAAAGATGAAGGTCAAAATTGAAGGACGTCATCACAGATCATTTCAACCTCGCAGCATTATGTGTCAACACTGCAGTCAATAAGATAACACATTAGTGGTATGGCATGCCACATATCGAACACTTTCTGTATGTTATGCATTATAGAGTTGGGGGATGTTTTCTGACTGCTCAATAAAACTTTAAAATACACAAAACAGAAAACGAGTCTTGTAAATTATACAGTAGCTGTGATTCCTAAATTTAAAATGCCAAATAGCTCTTGAGAGCCCCCAAAACTTATTTATTTATTTGCTTTTGATGACCAAATAAAAATAATAGAAATCAAAATTTTTGAATCACCTTTTTTGGGGGTAGGATTTTCTTGACATATCTTTGTAATCGTTTAAACCTTTTACATGACTACATGACTCAGCAGAAATGAATACTTTGGAAAGTATCACTCAAACCAAAGCAAACCATGTTACTCTTCTTTTCAGAAGAAGATATTAAAGGGCTTTGTTTTTATTATAAAGCTAAATTTGCTCGACCAGTAAGCGTAGCAGCTAAGACACCTAGCATAGCAGCTAAGAATGCTAGCATGTACTAAACAAAAACCGTTAGCATCAACTCGCAACCCTGTTACTGAAATTATAGTGATTAAATTAATATTCAAATAAAAGGTAACTAATTTTAAAAGACTTATTCAGCAATATTTTAAGCCTTTCCAGGTTCCAGTATTTTGTCAAAAGGAACAAACTGTATGATATGACAAATAAGATTTCGATGATATTGTTTTTTGAGATAACGATGAAATCATCTAAAATAAATATCAAGTTTTTAAATAATATCAGTGTCCAATTCATTGTTAATTCCGGATTGACCCTTAAATATGTAGCAACAACTACGTCGAGGATCCATAGAACGCAATGTAAAACGTCAACTGGGGAAGTCCGTTGTAACAGCCCTCCGGCTTCATTTCTGTGTTTACCAATGACAGTCATTGATTTTCCCCTCACTTCCGCGGGAGCTACAACGTGGCATCGATCGGTTTTCCAGCGTTGACGAAGACATGCGAGCTGCGGGCCACAGAGTCGTCACAGGACATGCCAGAAAGGAGGGTCCGACACTGACATTTGCATCCGTTCTGACAACAACAGAGCCATGAATGGGAAGTGGCGACCATTCCTAATCGCATACATGGATGTTTGACTATTGGAGTGAAAAAGAAGGACCAACGGTTCCACAAATCAGATATGTTTGATTCTTGACGTTTTTGTATCAAATTGCTGATGGGAAGAGTCCTCCATCTTCCTGTAGATGTCCGACTTGGACCCGATGAAGTGCGGGGGGCCAGCCGGCAGGATCCCCGAATGCCGATCTCCTCCAGTCCCCAGGATGGAGCTTCTCAGCCCTTCAAAGGTAAAGGGTCACTCTCAGAACATCACAGAGAAGGTCACCCAGGTATGATTGAGGAGTCAATAGATTGTGCAGGTTCAGTTTTTTTTTTTAAATGTATTTTAAAGCCCTACGCTCATGATTGCCGTTAATTGGACTGCAAGTGGAAAAATCACTAGTTTGTTCGGGTGGCTATGTTTTTCTTCCGGGTGACAAGAGCAACGTTCATTGAACCGCAGTTCAATTGAGTTTCTGCCCAGGGGAGAATCAGCATTCTGCATCACTGCCTCTCTGGGACGCTGGCTGCTACCGGAGCTCCTAAGCATGGAAAAGCTAGAACCATCCTAACTGAAATTAAACTTCAAACGAGACTAAGGAGAAGATTTCCTAACTCTGGGATGTTCTTCTTAGCCCAACCGGATATAATTTGAATAACTTGTTTTTTCCTTCGCTGAGAGAAGCACTGGCTTTCAGGATGCACCGTCATGGACAAGACAGAACTCAGTCTCTAAAGGTTTCTATTTAGTGAGCTCTCATAGTTGGATGGCGGTAACTGGACTTGGTAGTTGAAGACTTCAGAGTCAGGAGTCAAGTTACCTCCATTTCGTGATTTATTGTATTGTATTGATATTGTTTGGTCAACTTCCTTTATGTCATTGAAGTTTCACATTTGATCCAAACCGTTTGAGCTTTATTTGATATCCTTGGTACCTGATTTAAGGTCCTTCTACAAGTACACTCTTGTCTTTCGGACATTCCTGATCTAGTTATTGCTCTATTTCTTTTCTGCTTCAGGTTCTTTCCCTGGAGTCTGACATACTGCCAGAACATAAACTTCAAGTCCCAGAGACAACGTGGTGGATCTTGCTCCACTACAGCCCCTTCAAGGCCTTCTGGGACTGGATCATTCTCCTCCTGGTGCTCTACACGGCGGTGTTCACTCCGTACTCGGCGACGTTCCTCTTGAACGAGCACGGCGACGTGCGCCAGAGGATCTGCGGCTATACGTGCAACCCGCTCAACGTGGCCGACCTGATGGTGGACGTACTGTTCATCGTGGACATTGTCATCAACCTGCGCACCACTTACGTGGACCACAACGATGAGGTGGTGACGCAGCCTGGCCGGATCGCAAAGCATTATATCAAAGGGTGGTTCCCTATTGATCTGTTTGCGGCAATCCCATTTGACCTTCTGATTTTTAGGTCTGGCTCTGACGAGGTAAGACCATTAGTCATTTGTATTTGTATCCATTGAAATGTTAATTGTCCTCAGTACAGTATGCCCGATTTGATGTTCTCTCTGCTGTTCCCTAATCATCTCTTCCATACTTCCACAGATGGTGACCTTAACAAGCCTGCTCAAAACGGCTCGCTTGCTGCGGTTGGTCCGTGTGGCGAGAAAGATGGACCGTTACTCCGAGTATGGAGCCGCCGTTCTCTTCCTGCTCATGTGCACTTTTGTGCTCATCGCCCACTGGCTCGCCTGTATCTGGTACGCGATCGGCTTCGTGGAGAGACCCTACACAGAGACTGGTTGGCTAGACAACCTGGCCGAGCAACTCGGCAAGACGTACGACGAAAGCGACTCCGGCTCCGGTCCGTCTGTCAAAGACAAATACGTGACCGCTCTGTACTTCACCTTGAGCAGTCTGACAAGCGTCGGGTTCGGGAATGTCTCTCCCAACACAAACTCGGAGAAGATCTTCTCCATCTGTGTCATGGTCATTGGCTGTGAGTAAATCAATTCTTTAGTGGAACGACTCCCAACCACTGTGCCAATTTCACATAATTGATCTGTCATAAGATGTGACATCAACTGGTATGTTCCTTGACTTGATAAAGCATGTTGTGTTCTGCTTCTTCCCTGTCAGCTCTTATGTATGCCAGCATATTCGGGAACGTGTCGGCCATAATCCAACGGCTGTACTCCGGTACGACTCGCTACCATACCCAGATGCTACGTGTCAAAGAGTTCATCCGCTTCCACCAAATCCCTGTCAGCCTGCGTCAGCGACTGGAGGACTACTTCCAGCACGCATGGTCCTACACGAATGGCATCGACATGAACGCTGCAAGTTTGTTTGTTTCTGGAAACACTCAACAAGCCTGCAGTCCAATGACCTAACGGGTGTGAAAGTCTACAACTCAGTTGTCTTCTCCTACGCAGGTGTTGAAGGGCTTCCCAGAGTCCTTGCAAGCAGACATTTGTTTGCACTTGAACCGATCTCTGCTGCAGACGTGCAAGGCTTTCCGCGGTGGCAGCCAGGCCTGCCTGCGAGCTTTGACCATGAGGTTCAAGACGGTCCACGCACCTCCGGGTGACACCCTCATCCACTATGGCGACATCCTTGACTCGCTCTTCTTCATTTCGCGGGGTTCCATCCAAATCATCAGGGATGATGTGGTGGTTGCCATACTAGGTAATGTGTTGCCCATCTGCATATTAGACCCGAGGTGGGCCTAAACACCACACTCACAAAAAAAAAAAATCAATAACCAACTTCTCTACTGAGCACAACAGAATATTAGTGTAGATCCAACCTGATAACTAATTCCATAACTGGTTTCTGCCTCAACGCATGTGGCATCTCTTATAGAGAAGGATGACATCTTTGGTGAGCCGGTCCACCTTTATGATGATCCTGGGAAGTCCAGTTCAGATGTGCTCACAATCACTTATTGTGACCTGCACCGGATTCTGAGAGATGACCTGCTGGAAGTTCTGGATATGTACCCCAGCTTTGCGAGCAACTTCTGGAGGAATCTAGACTTGACGTTCGACCTCAGAGATGTAGGTTTGGAAATACTGCTCCGGATCTGTGACAGTTTTGGATTTGTACAGATAACTACAATATAGAGTTCTACGGTCTATTAGGCAGATCAAGCGGTGTCAATATTAACTGACGATTCTGGGGACGATAGCGATTACAGCCACGGATCTAGGCACAAAATCCACTCTCTGGACTGCAGAATCCGACCAGGTGAGGCGTCTGAATTCACTGCTTTTAACTCAACCAGCAAGTCTTCACATTTCATTGTCCTAAAACAGACGGAATGGATCATGAGAATTCCTACCCTCTTCAGTCCTGCCGGCATCTCTGCTCCCCACCCCAAGACCGCTGGGAAGACTGCTGTAGCTGCGGGTCCCCGTGTTCCCAGTCCAGCGAGAACTCCACGAAACCTCTTGCTCAAGGTGCCAAAGTAGAGTTTTGCCCCTCAGAAGAAGGCAGACGAGGGTACCTAAAGACCTAAAGCACCAGCAAGTCAGATGGAAGGACCATCCATTGTTTTATTCCCATTGTCCGCAGCTTCGTCTTTAAATGTGCCGGAAATGTTGCACTACTGGACAGATCAACGATCTCAACAGTTCTCAAGTCGGGCCTGGCGATCGTCTTCGGACCGCAACTCTTACCATCCGCCACCCTTCATTGAAGAGCGGCCAAGCGAGCTTGAATCTCGACTGGAAATTTTGCATTCACAGCTGAACAGGTCAGTTAAGCCCAGAAGCATGAAAGTTGCACTAACTTGATCTGCCTGTGGAAATAAACAGATTTTGATCAGTAGTTTGGATACCCTGGTATCTATTACTTCCCCAGATTGGAGACCCGTATGACGGCTGACATCAACGTCATCCTCCAGCTTCTACAGAGGCAGATTGCTCCCGTCCCTCCGGCTTACAGCACCGTGTCGTCTCGGACAATCTCGACTGACTCAACGGGCCTGTATGGTAGCGGCACACCCGTGCTGCATGCAATGTACCCTATTGCCCCCTTGCACATAGACAGCCCAGCACCCACTCCGGTATAGTTAACAGTCACCATTCAACTCACACTTGTAGAAGCACAGATACTTGTTTAAATTTAAAATAAAAACTGTGGTAAAATTATAAGTATTCATTTTTTTTCATCTGTGTTACTCTAGAGTTCAACCCAGTCAGAATTGAAATTCGCAGAGAAGTCCCAAGAGTCGGCATCCAGCGGTACCCCCGAAACAGAAACTCATCCACGTTCAAGTCCGGAACGACCACATGCCATGAACCTGGGGACTTGTGCCTCACTGAATTACCCTTCGCTGCCGGACAACCTGGACATGACCTCAGGACTGTCTGAGATCCATAAACATCTCTCAGAACCAGTACTTCCTGTCATTTAATAGGGAGCACCGGGTCAGTGTGACTTTCTAAGTTGAATGGACACATTCTCCGTCAGTCCATTTTGTAAGTCCCAAAAGTGGAATAGCAGCCGAGTTAGGGAACATGAATCTTAAGACTTGACTTGAGTAAGACTTAAGTCACCAATTTCTCACTTGAGAATTGCTTGTTGGAAACTTATGAAAGACCCAAATACATTATAAGTTTAAAAATGTGAATGAGAAACTGTTCTCAATTGCCTTAACTGGTTTAACAAATAATACATAAATAAAAATCTTGTATTATGTGGTCTCAACGTTCCCCGAATGGGGTTCGGGTTTCTTCCCTAGGCTTGTCTGTAGTGCAGCTCTGACCCTGTGACTTTCTAGACAATCATATTGGATAAAGACGCGGTCAAGCCGGATGGAGGTCCAACTAGACTTTATTGATCTCGCTCCATGCAGTATGTGGTTCCGTATGACCCGAGGCACCAGCTGCATGACCCAGATTTTATCCCAGTGCTCATACATACATCGGCATTTGAAGCATTTGACCGTTCCCTTGGTCATGGCTGTCCCAAAAAAACAGTTCAGCAGCAGTTTCAGTAGCTTCATGGCCATCACATGACGTTTCTCAAAACAGGATCTGTTCTTGATCAACCATACAACGGAAGACCTGCAACTATCACCACTGAGGAAAACAAAAGTTACAACTGCGACTACTGTACGGTTCTATGAGTCCCAGACGACCGCCAGAGCATCCTGTCACTTGGAATCCATAGATTCCGTAGTAAACAAACCGCGAGTGACACCAGAACTTATACTTAGACTAGGGTCATCCAGGGGTGACACATTTAGGTATGCATATGCGGTCGGTAGAGACAAAAAAAAAAAGAACACCAAACTTATGGAGCAGGCAGTCTTGCCAAGCCAGGGTAAATCTATCTTCTCCAGAGGACTGCACTTGAACCCAGGATCAACAGAACCTCGATTCAGTAGACTCATCAGTGAGTGTTAAAACTTTACTTGTACGAACTTTGGGTTGTTCAAAGGCTTCAGGCGGACATTTACGATGTTCAACAACCTAAAGCATACATTTTTGATAGACTTTCTCTGGTTTTGCGCAAATGCCTATGCTAAGAGTTTGGTGTTTTCAACAGTGGCGGGAGCAGGCATTCTTGCTGTGTGTTTTTTAACAATAGATTCTGTTTTGAGAAGCTTGCAATGTATAGCAGAAATTGCAGTCTGCAACCATACAGCTTCTCCAACAGTTTCACTTAGTCAGGAACAGAAAACGTCTTACCAGGCCAGCCATGGGCCACCTGCTATCAAAAACTGCAAAGCCTAAGCTGTCAAATACTCAAGTCAGTCTGTCCAAATGATACTTGAAACAAATGTAAAAATAGTGACTTTTGGGACACCCTGTAGTCTAAGCTACATCAACCAGCACTATTTTCTGTGAAGATTAGCGGGACCTGGCTGCACATAGAGGCTGAAATCTGATTGAGCGGAAAATCTTCCAAATAATATTGAAATGAAGCGAGCCGTGTCGTTGCAAACACATTAGTTTGGTTATCATCACATGCCTCAGCACTCCTGCTCTTTTCCATAAATACGTGCTGGCACCCGGTAAAAAGCAGCCAGGAATTTGCAAGTTGTGGTTATATGGAAGGTATGAGACCCATGAAGAGTAGGTGAGCAGAACTGGTTTGCTGGATTTGTTCTTTTGTGACACACCTGCTCTGAGGATGGCCAACAACACTTCTGGCCACCCAGGTTACGGGGACGTACCCATTTTGGAGTACTGCGTCGGCATGGAGACCGGGTTGTATATCTGGGCGATTTCTTCGTTCATTTGTTGTGCGGTGGGCCTTCCCGCAAGTTTTGTCACCCTATGGGAGATATTCAAGGTACACAGAACCGGAGCTGCTTTCACGTCCTTAAACCTGTTCATATTGAACATGTCATCCATGGACATCATCTTTTTACTCTTCCTACCAATGTCCATCATTCAGCTGTTCAAATTTAATATCTGGTGGGTGGAAGCCTTGTCCAACATGACGTACGCCTTCAACATATGCGGCCGACCCCTCCTGATGGCGTGCATCTGTGTGGATTTCTACGTGGCTGTGCTTCACCCCATTTTCTACCGCAGGATGAAGAGTCTGACTCCCAGGGCGGTGGCGGTGGCTGTAGTCTGGATTGTGACTTTGGTCACGGGCGGGTTTTACGCTCGCTTCCATACGCTGTACTTCACATTGTTCTCCACGTCGTTCTTCATCGTCACCATGCTGATCATCGGCATCTGCGACACCTTCGTCCTGCTCGCGTTGATCGCGCCTGGCAAGAACAGAAAAGGTGTCCACCCGCAGAAGCAGAGAGCCATTCAAATGCTCACAAACAGCTTGGTGGTGGCTGTCATCTCCTACATTCCTCCCGTGCTCCTCTTCCTATTTGGCCGCCACCTGATATCGGATCAACACGTCTTCATATGCACCATCGCAATTCCGGTCTCTTTGACTTCCACGTTGGGCTCTGTCGTCATGCCAATGCTCCATTTATGTAATCTTGGCAAGTTCAATTGTCTCTGGGTTAGAGGCTCCAAGTAACTGTAATCGAAGATTTTACATACAAAGATTGACAGATAGCTGAAGAGACGATAGCGGATATGTAGCGATAAATACAGTAAGGTAGCTAGCTAGCTAGCTAGGAAGCAAGAGATTAAGAGATTTAATTTTTTGAGCGAGTGATATTGAGATTTATATTGAGAGAGATAGTGAAGGATAGAAAGAGTTAGTGGCAGAGTGAACTGAGTCCCAAACGTGACATTTTTTTTTTCCAAAGTGTAAAAATGTAAATTTGGCCTTAACGTGCACATGAAATACTAATAGCACTAGCTAGCTAATATATATATATATAATATTGATGTAAAACCTCAATATCTTGAATGTCACATTGACTGTTTGACCTCGAAGCAAAGATAATAAACTGCACAAGTTACTTTGTCTTGAAACATTTTCCTCTCAATATTTTCCATATTTTTATATTCTATAATCTTTTTTTTATGCAATAAAATACGAACACACTTACTGAGTCCCAAACATGACATGAAGTGTAAAATCAACGTGGCCGTAAGTACGTCAAATTACGCATAATGTGAGCACGAAATACTAATTTGTGACTACAAAGTAAGGGTGAGCAAATGGAGCGCACCTTCTCCAGAACCGATTTTTAAACACACAAATGAGCATTTTGCACACGTTTCATCTTATTTGAGACGACAAATGAGCATTTTTATTGCACAATATATCTTATTGTGGTGAACATTTTGTCCCTTTTCATAGAAATGTGCTTGCTTATCTACTAGGATCGCATTACAAATGTAAATCAGTCAGGTGTGCGCAGGTGTGTATTTACATAGCCTCAGTGGTTACACATTAGACACACATACACAATCTAATTAGATCTGCATTTCGAAAAATAAACATCTGTCTTACATTCTATGATTGAGTAATTAGACTTATTTTTATGTTTGAATTTTAACCAAAAAAAGAAAAAAGTCAATTTTATGTAGTTCCACATAAAAACACTAGAGGTCAGCAACAGTTGCTTGTGTTGGCTGTACAGGGTTTGTTTACTTCTGGACAAAAGGTTCAAAGTCCGACAAACAGAAATGATAAAAATAATATACAAGTCTACTTTTTTTGTTTTTTATTCTTTAAACACACAAAATATGCAAACAAATCCATGTACAACTGACCATTTTCTTCATAAAATATTGTGTGTGCTTACAGATTTTCTCCACAGTAGACTGATCACAAAATATTCACAATATTACATACAATATTTACATTATGGGCAGAAAATTGAATGACAATATTTCAATTATTATTTTTTTCTAAATTTCTGTTTTGATGTTGAATTTTCTTATTTTGGGCTCTAATTTTTAAATACACAAAGAAAACACGATAAAATAGCTTTTTTATGTGCCGTCATCACACACAAATGTTAGTGCAGTAGAACAATAACAATTCTTTCAAAACCCCCCAAAAAAGTTAAAAACAGCTTAATTGTCATCGTGTGAGGCTGCCGGAACTATACAGAAGACATCTTTTAGCACGTTTGGGATCTCAGTGAGGTAAAAAAAAAAATTGAGGACACGGCGGCCTAGACAAGATGGACGCCGAGGTCAGACAAAGTCTCCTTTGAGTGCGTTTGACCTCCCTCGGGGCCAGCGAGTGCCGTCGATGATTAACTGGGATACCATTGTTGTGTGTTTTGTCGTGGCGCGGGCAGGCAGGAATTTGAGCCATGCTTCAGTGTCAACAAGCACAAAAGAACGTCACCCTACATTCGTATTATAGTTTAGAAACATTTAAAGACCGTGTCGAGATTTTTTTTTTTTTGCAGTCGAGCAAATCCCTGAAGAGTTGACAAAGAAGCTGCAGACGCTCAACATAACAGCGCTTTCTTTCTTTCTTTTGGGGGAAAGCGCGCGTGCGGGCCAGATGGGCAGCACAGGGACCCCTCTGACCATCACAAAAAAACGTCCCGGCGGGTTTTTGATGTCGGCGAGCAGAATACTAATCGTCGTCCTCGGTGTGCGGCGAGTGCAAAGTCCCCGTTTGGATCATGATTGGGGAAAAAAAAAGCGGAATATTTGTGGTGTCTAATTTCTGATTTTAAAATCATAGACATCTTGAAAACAGGAAAGAGTTGAAGGTCCGAATGGTACCGGCAGGAAAAACCCTGAAAAAATACATTCAATGAAAGCGTCCTCAGTTGTTTTTAAGACAGTCAATTATTCACAGCTGAGTAAACTCGTCTTCCGGAAAGGTCGGATTGTTGACAGGAATATAAATGTCACCGGGAACACCAGATGAATGAGGCGAGTCACGGCGCGTCATCATCTTCTAAACCGGTTGCACTCGCTCACGCAATCCCCAAAACACGCCCGGGCTGCATCGATATCGTCATTCGCTTTCCGTCACGAGCTGCCTACCTACCAGCGCCGTCCTCGCGCTCTTCATGTGTGTCCACTCCAGGTGTCCGCCAGTCCCAGATACTCCGGATTCTCCGCCGTGGGGGTGACAAATCCGTTGACTTGTCTCGGTACCGCTTCCGCCGGGCCGTCCGTCGCCCCGGCGACGGCTTTGGCCAGGAGGTCCAGGTAGTACGGGTTGTCGAAGGCGGGCGAGGTGGAGGGCACCAAGTACCTGGGGTTCTCCACGCTGTGGCCTGAAGTCAAGCCGTTGGGGAGGCGCCGCTCCACTTTGGAAAGTTTGCGAGGGAGGGTGTTGGGTCGCTGCGGCCTGGGCTCGGCCACTTCCTGGTTGACGTACTCTGAACAAAACAAAAGTTCACTCCATTTTCTACCGGTAGATGCTGTGCCGCAATTACACAGCGAAATTGGGCTGATACAGTAATTTTAAAGTCATTTATAAAGCGGAAAATCAGAAAATAAATGGATGTATATAGATGGAAGGATGGATAGATGGATAGCTAGCTATCTACCTATCTAGCAAGCAAGCTAGCTAGCTATCTACCTACCAACCTATCTAGCAATCTATCTATCTACCTATCTATCTATCTAGACATCCTCAAAACATTAAATGTCGTAAAAATTAACAAATAACAGGTGCACTTTAAATTTGGCGGGCAAAAAATGTTGATAAAAAGGCCTTTTTAATTAAGCAATTAATTGTGATTAATCAAAATTCTAAGATGAATCTGATTTAAGAATTTTAGCATACAAAAAAAAAAAAAAAACAGGCAAGGAGAGAGCCCGATTCAAATTAAAAGTGCAGCCCACCTGGCAAGACGTGGTTGTGATTATGGACGTGACTTCTCCTGGGCAGGGAGTGATGAAGTTGGGTCGGATGGAGGAAACCGTTGGGCCCGCCGTCCGTCTCGTCCAGCTCGCCCTGGCTCCCGTCGGTGGGATCCTTGCAGTAGCGGCCGGGGCTGGCCGGAGGCAGCGAGGGCTCGTCCGGCGGGGCCCCGTCCAGGAAGACCGAGTCGGACTGGCCGCCGGCAGAGGGTCTGCGCGCCAGGGTGGGGTAGATCGGGGTCCACGTGCCGTTGGAGGCGCCGCCCCCTGCTGCCAGGGCGGGGTACTGAGTGCGGCCCAATGTGCTGAGGGAGGAGTACATGCCGCGGGGGGCTGCCACGGGGGGCTCGGCGTCCAGGCCCTGATCTCCGCTCTGGAAATCATCACAGACAAGAGAGTCTTAACAGCAGGTTTCTGCCCCTAGACGGCATCAGCTGTTCATGTTGAACGTTGGCGAGTTTTGTTCAAAAAGCCACCAACTGACCCTGTACGACTGGTGCCGGGACGGCCCGTTTGACTGCGCCCCGTCTCCCGGTGTCCGGGGTTCGAGGTTGGGTTGAGGCACCAGGTACTTCTCGGCGTCCAGCAACTCCCTCATGTTGTTGCCGTCCTCCTCCAGAAGCATCCGGAAGAACTGGCTGTCCACTGGGCTGGACATGCTCATCTGCTCGTCGTTCTGCAAGACCAGACCAGAGTTCAAGTGAACTAAAACTAAGGGGAAAAAATAAAACTTAAAAAAAAAAAAAAATTCATTAACGAAATAAAATAAAAATGAAAATGCTTTTTTAAAAAAACGAAAACTAACTGAAACGATATTTTATGTTTACAAAACAAACTAAAACGAACTATAATGATAGCAAAAATCGTTTCAGTCTTTATTAGTAATTAATTTAATACATGAGCCTTAGGGGATGATTTTAAATGTAATTTTAAGTAGATTTATTTTGATATTAACCGGAATAAGGACGTTTGAAAGTGTGTCACACAGGAGTGACGTCATCTCGCAGCAGCCAATAGGAAAGCACCTTCAAATGATGTAACTCCCATGGTGGTTTTTAAATACAGTATTGCGCACAAGTAATACACGTTTAAAAAAAAAAAACTAACTAAAACTAAACTAAATAAATGCTTAGCATTTATTAAATAACTACAACTAATAAAAAAAATAACAGAACCACCCTGAAAACGAATTAAAACTAACTAAATGTAAAAAAAAGAAAAAAAAGAAAAAGAAAACTAGTACACGGGTTGTTATAGTTTCAGAATTTTCCATTTGAGTTTTGATTTTGTTTTGAGTTTTGTTTTTTAAATGTAATTAGTTTTAATTAGTTTTTAGGTGGTTCTGTTTGTTTTAGTGATTTAATAAATGCTTAGTTTGTTAGTTTCAGTATTAGTTTTAGTTTTTTTTATGTGTATTACTTGTGCGCAATATTTAAAAAACACGATGAGAAGCGACATCATCTGAAGGTGCTTTCCTATTGGCTGCTGCTATATGACGTCACTTCTGTGTGACACACTTTCAAATGTCCTTATTCCGGTTAATCTCAAAATAAATTACTAAAAATCGCATTTAAAATCACCCCCAAAGGCTCATGCATTCAATTAATTACCAAAGACTAAAACAAAGGACATTTTTGCTGTTTTCGTTACTTTTGTAAACATAAAATGTAGTTTCAGTTAGCTCTCGTCTTTTAAAGAAAGCATTTTCGTTTTTATTTATTTAACGAAATTGTTTTTTGAATTTTAGTTTTTTGACCTTTACTAGTACTGAAACTAATTAAAACTAAACTAAAACTAAGCATTTAAAAAAATAATAATAAAAAAATAACAGAACCACCCTGAAAACTAATTAAACTGAATAAAAATAAATAAATAAAAAAAAGAAAAGAAAAATTCCAAACGAAATAAAAACTAAGTCAAATGCAACTTCCCAAACGACAATAACTCTTGTTCCACACCTGAATGACGACATAGCGAGGCGGGTCCCTGGCCATGGCGGAGAAATCGTTCACCAGATCCTTGAATCTGGGTCGGCTGTCCGGGTCGATCATCCAACCTTGCGTCGGGAAAGACAAAAACGAGATGATTGGTCCGAACGCGGCGCAACACGGGGACACGTTCAAGACTTTTGGGAAGTTTTTGGGGTACGCACATTTGACCATGATCATGTAGACGTCGATGGTGCAAATGAGAGGTTGAGGGAGGCGCTCGCCGCCTTCCAGGACGTCCGGGATATCCCTGGCCGGGATCATGTCGTAGGGTTTGGCGCCGAACGTCATCAGCTCCCACACAGTCACTCCTGGCAGGGAAAAATAAATAAGTAATAGTTTTGGGGAATTGGGAAGCAGGATTTGGGGTTTCTACAGATACGCTTACATGTGTTGACGCTAGTATGGAAGACCAAAACTGCCAAAATTCAAAATAAATACATAAATAAATAAATAAAAGTCAAAATAAAAATAGATATAAAAAAAATATAAGTCGAAAATTATATCCAAATATAAATGGAAATAAAAGAGCAAAAAAATAAATAAATGAAATTATATACATATACACATACATACATACATTATATATATATATATATATATATATATATATATATATATATATATATATATATATATATAAAACTACATTTGTATTTAATTTTTGAATTATATTTTTTTCATATCAGTTTTAATTTTCACTTTATTTATTTATTTATTTACTTAGTCATTTATTTTTAATTTTGGCAGCTTTGGGCCATACTGCCAAGTTGAAATGTTATGTAGAAAAAAATAAAAATAAATACATGACTAAATAAATCAAGTAAAGTCATAAAGTCATAATAGTGTACAATGTGAGGATGGTGGGTCCGCCTTTAAAAAAACAAAACAAAACAAAACAATCACTATACAAATACAAAGTATGAAATAAACACGAATTACTGGTTAATAAACTGTAATTAGGGGAAAAAATGTTTTTATTACACAGTAATCCAAAATTAATATGAATGAGATTAGTCGATAAATCGATTGAATCGACTCTAAAACTATTCGACAGTAACGTAGGAATAACACTCACCATAACTCCAAACGTCACTTTGATGCGTGAACTTCCTGTGCAGGATCGACTCAAGCGCCATCCATTTAATTGGAACCTAAAACGATCAAAACGTCGGTGAATCGTTTCAATGGCAAACGGCTGATGCGACTTTACCTTCCCTCCGTCGGCGTGATATTCCGTCTCGTCGATGTCCAGCAAGCGCGCCAGGCCGAAGTCGGTGATCTTCACGTGGTTGGGGTTCTTGACCAGCACGTTGCGGGCGGCCAAATCCCTGTGCACCAGGCGCACCTCCTCCAGATAGTTCATCCCCTACGCGAGTCCAAATTCGCACATTGAAAATCAGGCGGAGTGGGAAATCCTAGCCATATTTTGCGGTCGAGCGGCTTCACCCACCTTGGCGATCTGGACGCACCAGTTGAGGAGGAACTGGGAGCCGATGCGGTCCTTGTTCTCGCGGACGTAGTCGAGGAGGCATCCGTACGGCATCAGCTGCGTGACCAGCTGCACCGTGGACGTCAGGCAGATGCCCAGCAGGCGGCACACGTAGGGGCTGGCCACGCCGGCCATCACGTACGCTTCCTGGAGAAGCGCAAACGGTGGACGCACGCACACTTATATTTTCGCAGATCTTTTATTCCCTATTTCACTCTTTGACTGCCGTGCGTTATTCAAAAAAACAACCGATTTCGAGCATTTGAACTCATCTTTCAAGGCAAATGGAATATTGTGTGCTATTACTACATAAACATGGTGGATACCACATGAAAGATGATGTTCCATTCTTTCATTAGAAAAAAAACTTTCTACCTTATTCCATTCTTTAGTAATCACTAGGGGTGTGAATTGCCTAGTACCTGACGATTCGATTCGTATCACGATTCACAGGTCACGATTCGATTCGATACCGATTAATCCCGATACGAATTTATAAATCGATTGTTGCGATTTTTTTCATTCAAATTTAGAAAATACTCATCAGTAAGCTTGTACAGTGTAAGATTTATATGAAAATGTATTATTTATTTATCTGAAATTTCAGTCTTATAGAGGTTGTAATCTGTTTCATGTTTGAACAGCATTAAAATAAAATATTAAGGCTTAATGTTCCGTTCATATAACATTCTTCCATGCTCAAGGTGTGAATCCTTTAAAAAAAAAAAAAAAAAAAAAAAAAAAATCGACTCTGCCGATTATTGAATCGATTCGAGAATCGCGCGATGAAGTATCGCGATATATCGCCGAATCGATTTTTTTTTAACACCCCTAGTAATCACCATTTGAAAACAGGTCATTTGAGTGACAATCAGGCGAAAAGTAGAAAAATGAGAAAACAGGCTTTAGATACATTTTCACATTTTACATTTGAGTGGTGCTGGATTTCACTTTGCTTCATCTTTCTTTCCTTTGATCTTTCCTCTGGTCTCCTGACCTTTTGAACTTCACGACTCTGGCAAGACTTTAGTATCCGGTTAAGGTGAAGGGTATGGATTTTTTTTTATTAGGTTTCAGGTGAATTAATTAGCACTAACTCACACACAAAAAAAAGAGAGATATTATGTGACATGTTGAATCAAGACTGCCAAATGAACAATACTGAGCTCGCAAATAAAAAAGGAAAAAAGAAATGTGAATTAGATTTAATGTGACAAAGGCTTTGATCATTCGTGTCATACTTGAAAATGTTCTATTTCATCATATTCGTCATGTTTCAATTAACAAATACTAGTTAATTATTATAATATTATTACTAATTATTATTATTTTATTTTTATTTATTTATTTTGTATTGATTTATTTAATTTATTTTTATTTTATATTTATTTTATTTATATTTCATTTATTATATATTATTACAATCATTAATAATTAATAGTTGATGTCAATTAACAAACATTTAATTATAATATCAACTAACATCAACTAACAATAATTATAATATCAATATTAATTATTATTTTATTTATATATTTATATGTATTTATTTTATATTTATTTTATTTATATTTCATTTTATTATATATTATTATAATAGTTAATAGTTGACGTCAACTAACAAATAATAGTTAATTAAAATAATATTATTATTATTTTACTTTTATTTTTTTCTTTATTTTATATTGATTTTATTTGTATTTCATTTTATTATATATTATTATAATAGTTAATATTTAATAGTTGACGTCAATTAACAAATAATAGGTAATTATTATGATTATGATTATTATTATTATGATTATTATTATTATGATTATTATTATCATCATTATTATTATATTGTATTGTATTGTATATTTTTTTTTCACTTCAATTTTTATTTCCTTTTTGGACAACATTGTTGTATATAAAATACAAATAAACTTGAAACATTAACAGGGGAAGCCTTTTACTAAACAATTCACTGTCTACTTCTCATGTTGATCATTATTTATTTTTATTTTATTTTATTTCATTGTATTATATATTATTATTATTATTATTATTATATAAATTATTATAATATTATTAGAATAGTTAAGTAATAGTTGACGTCAATTTTAATTTATTTTTTAATTTAATTAATTTAATTTAATTTAATTTTAATGCACCTCACGTCCAAGGGGAGGGGTGAGTTGGGGCGGGGAGCCATCAGAGGGGATGGACTGCAGTGCCTGGCAGCGCTGTGGTCCCCCCCATTTGTGTCCCTGCCCCACCACTTTGTCCCTCCATTCCCTTTTTTAATGCACCACACATATACATATTCATTTTTTGGGGGGGGATACGGGTGTGTCGGAGTAGGGGAAATTTTTTCCCTCTGCTCCGACTCACCTGCTCCCAATTTTAATGCACCACATGCACACACTTGTATATACACTGGGTGGGGCCACATTCACGGTGTAAGGGTAGAGCTCGCCAGTCGGCGAGCTGGCGGACTCAGTAACAGGGTTAGGTGTCACTTGTACTCTGGCGTGACGACCGGGGCCTCTCCCCACCGGGCTCGGTGTTCTGGTGTCCCGCCTTCTCCCCTGGTGCTTCCTCCTCTGCTTCCCCCCTCCCGCCGCTGTGCAAATCTCGCGCGGCTGGAGGTGGGGTGGGCACATCTTCCCTCTCTGCGCTGCTGCCCGGTGCCGGTTTCCGGGGGGGGGGTGGGGGGTTCTCGCGGGGGGCCGGGTTCGCGGGGGGGGGGGGGGTGGCGGCCGTCGGGGGGGGGGCGGCTTGTTTGGGGGGGGGGTGGAGGTATGGGTGGGTGGGGGGTTGGGTGCTGGGGGTCGGGGTGTGTTCGGGGGTTTGGGGGTCGGGGGTGGTGGGGCCTGGGTCGTGGTGGATGGCGGGTTTGGGTGGGGTGCGGGGGGGTCGTGGGGGGATGGGGGCTGGGGACCGGTGGGGCGCTGTGGGGGCCCGCTGGGCCTCGTTCTGCGGCCTTGGGCTCGGGGGTGTGGGCCGGGGCTGGGGCGGGGGTGTTCCGGGTGTCTGGGTCGGCTCGCCGACCGGTGTCCGCTCGGGTGGCTTGGGGGTGGCCTTGTTGCTGCCGCGGCCTGGGGATTCCGGGGGGGGGGGGGGGGGGGTGCTCGCTTTGCTGGACCGCGGTTGACGGCTTCTTTCTTTGGTGGTGGTCCTTATGCATGCCAGATCCGTCGCACCAGCATCTACTGAAACTCAACAGAAGTACCCTCTCCCTCCCACAGCCCCTTGAATCAGTTGGTGCTGGTGTCTGTGGTTCTCACTTTGCTTTATCTATCCTTCCCTCCTTCCTCTCTTTAGTTTTTCCTCTGGTCACTTCAGATCTTAATTTATTAGAAGTATGAGGTTTCTGGGGTTGGCATAAGACTCCGGTTTTGCAACCACGCAGGAGGGGTCTTGTTGGTGCTGGACTTCACTTTGATGGATTGGATGTACTGGCTTCTATTGATCTCACTCTGCCTTATCGATCCTTCCCTCCTTCCTCTCTTTAGTTTTTCCTCTGGGCTCTTGAGATCTCGCTAAATTTGCTGGAATTTAGAGGCTTCCGGGGTTGGCGTAAGACTTTGATTTTGTAATCATGGGGAAGGCAGGAAGTGTTTGGTCGGTGCTGGATGTCACTTTGATTTACCTTTCTTTTCTCTTTATTTCTTTTTTTTTCTGACCTTTTCTCTGGTCTCCTGACCATTTAAATCTCACGACTCTGGCAAGATTCTGAAGTACCTGGTTAAGGCGAAGGGTAATGGGATATTTATAAGGTTTTAGGTGAATGAATGAGTATAAATTTATACGTATTTGCACGCACGCACACGCACGCACGCAAACGCACGCAAACGCACACACGCAAACGCACGCACGCACGCAAACGCACGCACGCAAACGCACGCAAACGCACGCACACATACACACACAAAAAAAATAAAAAATAAAAAAATAAAAAAAATAAATAAAAAGAAAAGAGCAATGATGACAAGACGTTGAATCGGTAAGACTACCGAATGAACAATTCTGAGCTCTTTTAAAAAAAAAAAAAAAAAAAAAAAAAAAAAAAAAGGTTGACGTCAATTAATGTTTATGGCGGCGTACACAGTGATTTTAGTAATCGTTATTCGACGTTTTTGGCGGTCAAAAGAAATCAAACAGTCAAAGACTCACATCGAGGATCTCTTTGTTGGCTTTGGGCGAGGTGTTCTCCCGTAAGACCTTGATGGCCACCGGTATCTTCACGTTCTCCCCGTCAGGAGTCCACACTCCCTGTAAACAAAACGTTGATTAAGTGAGGGCTTGTTTGTCAACGGGGAAAAGTTGTCAGACCTTGTAAACGGTCCCAAAGGCTCCGGCGCCAAGCACGCGGAGCTTTTTCAACTCCGTCTCCTTCAGGATGCGCATCTGCGCCTGATTGGGCGAGGCCCCGCTGGGTGTCAAAGGTTCCACCAGCTGCCAAAGGGAAAATATGTTGGTTTCTGGGCACTTTCCTGAGAGTGTTGGGCCTCCCGCTGGTGCCGCCCACCTCGTGCTCCTGCAGGATCCTCCTCAGGGTCTCCTTCTTCTTCAGCTTCTTCTGTCGCCTCAGGTAGAAGACGAGCAGGGCCAGGAGGATGAAGAAGAGCACCACGCCGCCCACGGCCGCTGCGATGGTTGTGCCCGGTCTGCATCGAGAAAGGAAAAAAAAAAAAAAAGAAAAGATGATTAGAGGTGCAACATTAATCATAATTGACAACTAATTGATCATGACAATCTATTTTTGATGATTAATTGGTCTACATTGAGAAAAAAAAATCTGAATTATGACGATTAGTGAAAACTAATCGATAATCACAATATCTAATTACTGTTGATAATCGATTAATCGGTCTAAAGAGAAATAAAATGTGATTACAAGACAATTCATAATCACAATAGATCATTATTTTTGATAATCGTCAACACCAAGAAAAAAAATACGATTAGAGGTGCAATGAATAATTGTCAATTCATTAATAATCACATTAATGATCGTTATTTTTGATAATCACCGACATGAAGAAAAACTATGATTAGCGGTGCAAAGATTGATTGACAACTAAAATCACGTTAATCATTATTTTTGATAATTGATTATTTGGGCTATATTAAATGAAAATTATTAGAGGTGCAATGAATAATTGACAACTAATCAATAATCACATTAATTGCTAATTATTGTCATAATCGGTCTACATCAAGAAAAAAATTATGAGGTGAGATTTATTGATTAATTGACAACTAATCAATCACATTAATCAATAATTAGTTTTGATAATGACTTGGTCTACATCGAGAAAAAAAAATGATTGGGTGCAGCATTTCGTTGACAACTAATTAATAATCACATTACTCGATAATTACTTTTAATAATCGATTATGAAAAAAAAAAAAAGATTATTATTTACACAAAACGACAAAGAATGGCAGCCATTTTATAAAGACGGCAAGAAAGATGATAGAATTCAAGTGGGAAAATGTCCCATCATGTGGCAGTCCGCTTGGAAGTGATCTTACCCTGTCTTTGGATGGATCGGGCAGCCTCTCTCATCCATCTGAGTGCAGCTGACGGAGAGAAGAAACAACCGGGTCGTCAGTGTCAACAAAGTGCGTTTACAATAGCATGTTTATGCGTATTTGTGTGTTTATATGTCCTCTCACGAGAGCGTGCAGTTGGTGTTGCAGGGCAGACAATGCCCCGTGGCGTTGCTGTATTTCCACACCGTCTGCTGGTCCTCCTTCACGCCGCTGGGGCAGTGCTCCACGCACGACTCGCCGTCCTGGAAGTTCTGGCACTCGCTGCACTGGTCCGGACCCTGGGGAAACGCCCAGTCGTCATTATTATCGTATGTGTTTACGGTATTGCCAATTATATAGGGAATCCGTTTGCTTGCACATCTCACCTGGCCGTGACACGTGGCGGAGCCGTTGAGAGGTCGACACTCGGCGTGACAGGCCACGCACGAGAACCCGTCGATGAATTCACGGACAGCCCTGCAACACGATTAGCATCATTGTTATAAATATAATTAATAGTGTTCCCTTGTATATCACAGGTTCATCTTTAGCGGCCTCACTGTTTCACTGATTTTTTACAGCGTGTTTTTTGGTTTGTTTATTTTTATTTATTTATTTTTTAGTCTTTGCGCCGCCATATCTCTCGAACCCAACGTCTGACCGGGGACATACCGGGCATCCGCAAATTCGTCTCGACAAGACCTTTCCAACGGTGTCAGTCCCGTCGCTCCACGATATTTTATTCCGGAAATAGAAAATATATACTGTGCTGAATGAAAAGTAAATTACAAAAAAAAAAAAATAATCAATAAAAACAGACTTTTAATAGGGAAAAAATGACTGTAAATGCAAAAAAAAAACAACCACAAATGATTGATAAAGCATTCATAAAAAAAATTAAAAATCACACAAAAAAATAAATAAATAAATAAAAATATATATATATATATACTATGCTGTATAAGTAAATTCAAAATAAAACATATTTTCAATGAAAAAAAAAAATGACTGTAAATGAAAAAACCCCCCCACGAATGATTAATGATAAAGCATTCATAATAAACTAAAAATCATACCAAAATGAAAAAGCATAATAAATGAAAAAATATATACTGTGATGAATATAATTAAAAAAAACAACAACATACTTTTAATGGAAAAAAATTACTGTAAATGGAAGAAAAAAAACAAACGAATGAAAAAGCAATCATAATAAACTAAACGAAAAAAAAAAAATATATATATATATATACTGTGCTGAATAAGAAGTAAATAAAAAATAAAACATACTTTTAATGGAAAAAAATGAATGTAAATGAAAAAAGAACATATACGATGAATGAAAAGGAATTTATAACAAAGTAAAAATAATACCACAACGAAAAAAACATATATAATAAATGAAAAAAATATACAAAACAGGATTTTTTTTTTTATAATGCTGATTTCCATTAAGCAGTCAAGAATATATATATATATATATATATATATATATATATATATAAATAATTTTTATTTTTTTTTTCTTGAGAAACAAAAATGTATTTTCAAAAGATGCTGTTGCTTCACCCTTGATGGAGGTCACACTGCTCAACACACTGGGTGCCACGCCGGAAAGTCTTGCAGGCCACGCACTGGCTGGGCCCCGGGCCCCAACAGCCGCCCTCACACAGTGGGTGACAAACGCGCCCCTGCGCCTCTGAAGGAAAAAAAAATTATAATAATAAAAAATTGTTTTCTCACATTCCGACAGATTTCGACCAAAAACTTTTGTTTTTGTTTTTTTGGTTTCCCCCACCGCAGACTTGGGGGTCCCGGTTGCGGCTGACGATGTAGTGGGGCCCCTGGGTGGGATGGAGGAGGCTGCCCCAGGGCAACCAGTTGGTGTAGCACAGCTGCGAGTTGTTGTGCAACAGAATCAAACCGCCGCTGATGCTGCGCAGTGAACGCAGCCCCAGTGACTGGATGCGCAGGTTCTGGACGGCCAGGGAAAAAACACCCCTGAGAAAAAAAAACAAAAAACAAAAAACAAAAAAAAAAACAGCTCAACTGTCATGTTTCATGATCATTTTCCAAAACAATATGGAAGAAGACGCGGCTGGCGATTTGTTTCCACGTGCTGCCCGTGACCTAGTTTTGAACACGTTGTGCTTGTCCTTGTCCTCACTGACTGTTACTTTTTGTTCCGGCTGCCGCCTGTTGCCAGTTAACGCAGCTGGCAGGGCTAATAATTAGCCGCCAGAAGCAGGAAACGCAAACGCAGACTGAGGGAGGAGAAAAAAAAAACAAAAAACAGTTTGCTATTCATTAACCTTTCCATTATTTTGCTCCTTTTAATTTGAAAAGTTTTTTTTGTTCTTGCAAGGCACTTAACGATTAACTGACACCTAATTAATCAATAATTATTTGTGATAATTCGTTTATTTTTTACTTTTTTTTTTTTTTTAATGAGAAAAAAAAATGAAATGGAAGTTTACTGTTCACAGGAACTGAAAATTATTTTCTTACATTTGTGAAAGACCTGACTTATGCACTTTTTATTTTCCTATGAATTACAAAAATAGTATTTTCTCCTCATGTCATTTTATTTATTTATTTTATTTTTTTTATTACGTCCTTGTCATTTAAGAATTGATGTTCCATCATTATAAATGAACCGACACTGCACTGAATTGAATGAAGAGGAAAATAAATAAATAATCGAAATGGAAATTGTTTCTTACTTGTAGAGCCTCCTCCCTCGGATCACCTTCAGGTTCTCAAACACGGACAGGTCGCTCCAGCCTTCTGGCCAGGCATCGATGTACAAATAACCTGAAGAGATCATCCCCATCATGAGAATATCTGCTGTATTAATTCAGAAAAGAAAAAAAAACAGCCACCGGTTCTCTACCTGTAATCTCCTCCAGGTTCTTGAAGGCCCTGAGCTGCTGGAGGGTCAGGCCCGACGTGTTGGTCGCGGGGTCCCTAAAACGGCAGACATCAGCAACCAGGCAACTTGGTCGCCTTCTTTCCAAACGCAACCTACCAAAGGAAGCTCTGCGGGAGGAAGGCCAGACTTCCAAAAATCTTCTTACAAGCGCTGAACTGTTCCACGTTGGAAGAGGTTACCGTGGCGACCGCCTGGCTGTCGGCGACGCCGAGGTTGTCCATACCCGGTCCGTAACACACTGTCCATTTTCAAACCATTACAAAACGTTTCTTGAATTTGAGTCCGAAAAAGACGCACCTTTGGGGCAGTCGCCCTCGCACTTGTCGCATTTCTGTGTCTCGTCCCCGTCCGGGTTGGAGACGATGACTTCCTGGTTGGCTTTGGGGCAAACCAACGTGCAGGCGACGTCCATGGCCAGGTAATTGTCTGTAAGTAAAAAAAAAATAAAAACTGTTCGCAAGGCGAGGTATCGTCGTCGACAAACGTCGGCGTCTCACATGGGCACATCTTGACGCAGGTGGCGCCAAAGTTGAATTTTTTGTCCGGGTTGGTTTTGGTCTGGAAGGTGACCGGGTCGTAGATGGTGGGCGGGGGGCAATTGTCCTTGCACACGCCACTGTCGTTGAAGTGGCGGCAGGCCTGCCGGGGGGGAAAAGAGGTGCCGTCACGAGCCGGTATTTGTGCTATCCCGTCATTCAACCGATGAATCGAATAAATCGGACAGATTTCCATTTTGCATTAAAGCGCGCTAAAATGTAAACAATGCTACATTTTAGCGTTACAACTAACAATTATTTCAGTAATCGATTGAGCTGTCAGTTTTTCCCCTGATTAATCTGATATACTTTTATTTTACAATAAAGTGCATTAAAATATTTAAAAAATCTGAATAATTATTGTTGAGGCGCTGAAATCAGAGTATTTAGACATTTTTAAGTTGAATAATGGTTCCAAACAATTGCTCAATTATTAAAATCGTTAATTATTTTGATAATTGATTATTTGTCGATTAATTGATTAAATTGATATCTCTGTATTTTAGGGCTGCAACAAATGATTATGTGATTAATGTATTAATCTGTTGATTATTGTTCAATGAATCAGAAAAAACAACAACTTGGATTTCCATCTTTTTTTTATATTAAAAAAAAAAACTAAACAAAACAGAATATTATTTGAAAACGATTGTACAGAAAATAAATAATTAGAAATCAGTTATTCGTTTTGCATTTGGACAAGTTTAGGGTAAAAAATGGCACCAAACAATTACTCAATTATTGAAAGCATTGTCAATTAATAAAATAATTGATTACGTGTTGATTACTGGATTAATTTTGACAGTTCTGTATTTTAGGGCGGCAACTAATGATTGCTTCACTAATTGGATTAAAATTAATCTGATTTATAAAAAAAATAAAAAATTCATCCCATTTTCAAAAACAAGACATTATTTCAAATCGACGGTGCACAAACATAATTCTGGTAATGCTACTACTACTAGTAGTAGTAGTAGTAGTAGTAGTAGTTAATTACATTGTAATTTTCACAGAATTTACCCATCAATTTCCTTCTTAAGCATTCAGCTATTAGCATTGAGCTTTCAGCATTCCCACGCAATTTCTTCAAAAATTGCACTAAAATCTAGTTTAATTATGTTTTAGTTACTGCTTTTTGTCTGTAACGTGAGGAAAACCGGAAAAAAAATGTTGATCAGTCAATTGGATTTTGACAGCTTGTATATTTTAGGGCGGCAGCCGTCAACTAATGATTACTTCAGTAACTGGATTAAACTTAATCGGATTAAAAAGCAGCTTTTAAATTTCCATTCCTTTTTTCAACAACAGGACATTATTTCAAATCGACGGTGCACAAACATAATTGTGGGAATGCTACTACTACATTCTACTAGTAAGTAATTACTAGCAGTAAGAGTTAATTACCTTACCTAATTTTTCACATGATTTACCCATCAATTCCTTCTTAAGCATTCAGCTATTAGCATTCAGCTTTCAGCATTCCTGCGCAATTTCTTTAGAAATTGCACTTAGTCTAGTTTAATTAAGCTTCAGTTACCGCTTTTTGCCTGCAACGTGAGGAAAACAGGAAAAAATCAATTTGATAATCAATTGTCCATCCATCCATCCATTTTCTTAACCGCTTGCTCCTCACAAGGGTCATGAGGGGTGCTGGAGCCTATCCCAGCTGGCTTCGGGCAGTAGGCGGGGTACACCCTGAACTGGCTGCCAGCCAATTGCAGCAGTTGTTGATGAATCAATTAATAATTGCGCCTCTGATAAAACTAACAAACTAAACTACAAATGAACAAACCTGCTTGAAAAACTAAATCAAACAAACTGAATTTCACAAACTAAACTATCATGAAAAATGCAAAGGTGCAATCTTACCAGACAGTCTGAGTCTTTGGGTCCGGTGCATCCGGCGGCGCACTGCATGTGACAGCAGTCGTTGGGCAGAGGGCCCTTGCACCGCTGGCATCCTGATGCGCAACGGATACGCGTCACTGTGAAAAAAAAAACCAAAAAAACATTTCAGTGACGACATGTTGGTGATGAAAATGACTTGAATGTGAGTGAAGGTAAAACCCACAGGTTTGACAATCCTGCGCGGTTTCTCCCCAACAACTGTTCTTGCAACTCAAGGAGCAACTTGGACCTGCATCGGGTACCGAATATTTAAAAAAAATCAAGCAAGCCATTACATGAAGGTGCTGAATGCAGTGTTCCCTCGTTTATCGCCGGTTCATCTTTCGTGGTTTTGCGGATTTTGTGGTTAATTTTATTTTTTTGGTCTTTGCGCGGCCGTATAATTCGAACCCTACGTCCGACCGGGGACATACGAGCATCCGCGGATTCGTCTCGACGAGATCTTCCCAACCGTGTCTGTCCCGTCGCTCCACGACATTTGCATTCCGAAGATAGAAAATATATACTGTGCTGTATAACTAGTAAATAAAAAAAAAACATACTTTTAGTGGGAAAAAATGAATGTAAATGAAAAAACATATGATGAATGAAAAAGCATTTATAATAGAATATAAATATACCAAAACGGAAAAACAAAATGGAAAAAAATATATATACTAGGGGTGTTAAAAAAAATCGATTCAGCAATATATCGCGATATTACATCGCGCAATTCTCGAATCGATTCAATAGGCGTCCGAATCGATTTTTAAATATAAATTTTTGATGGAAAAATATTCACTAAAACGTCTTAGGGTTCACACCTTAAGCATGGACGAATGTTATGTTAATGGACATTAAGCCTTAAAATTTTATTTCAATGCTGTTCAAACATGAAACAGATTACAACCTGTATAAGACTGAAGTTTCAGATAATACATTTTCATACAAATCTTACACTGTACAAGTTTACTGATTAGTATTTTCTAAATTTAAATTAAAAAAATCGCGACAATTGACTTATAGATTCGTATCGGGATTAATCGGTATCGAATCGAATTGTGACCTATGAATCGTGATACGAATCGAATCGTCGGGTACTAGGCAATTCACACCCCTACTGTGCTGTATATAATTTAAAAAAAACAACAACATACTTTTAATGGAAAAAGTGAATGTAAATGAAAAAGAGCACGATAAATGAAAAAGCATTTATAATTAAAAAAAAACAAAAAAAACATACAAACAAAAATATATATATACCGTAATTAACGGGATTTATTTTTTTTTTAATTTAAATTAACACGGGTAGTTTTTGGAACGTGACACCCGCGATAAACGAGGGAAAACTGTATTCCACTGCACTGCTCACAGTTGGACGCCCGGGACTGCAGTCGGTGCGGCCCGGCGTGGACGTTCTGCTCGTCCAAGGTGTCCCTCCACACGATGTTCTGGGGGTCCGGGAAGCACAGCTGGGGGTTTCCCCAAATATAGACCCCGCCCAAAAGGATCTCTACGGAGGATGTGAATCATCACAGCAGGAGGAGTTGATGAAATGACGTGAACATTCCACCCCCATTCGTCAAAACGAGCGAGATCCAGCTCAAGTTTTCCGACCTGTTAAGCTGCGAAGACGAAGTGTCCTGAGTCCGCCTGGGGCGGCCCCCCCGGTGTTATCCTGCACCACCAGGGCGTAGCTTGAATTGTACAGCTGGCTGCCTCGGATAATGCGGAGGTTGTCCAGGGGGACGAGGCTCACCGAGACGTGAGCCACCAGCACGTAGCCTTGCACCTCCACAATCCCCTGCAGAAAACGAGAACATCAAATGTGGAGTTCCTCAAGGTTCTGTTCTAAGCCCCCGTTGGTTCAAAAAAATCAAACGCTGACAGCGATGTCAGACTTATTGAATGCCTCCTCTCGAGTCTAAAAGTGGGTTATAAAAGAAAGCACCTGTAGGAAGGAGAGGTCCGGGTCCCCGTGAAGGTGCGTGATCTCCAGGTTGCCGTGGACCACCTGGCAGCCGCTGTAAAGCAGCCCCAAGGTCTCGTAGTGATTTTCCAAGCTGGAGGGCAGGGCCAGCTTCATGTCCGTGCCGAGGCACACTGCAACACATTGGGGGGTGGGGTTGGGAGTTATCAAGCGCTTTCTTATGTGAGCATTGAAACCGATTAGTCGATTAATCGGTTGTTAAGAATTGTGTGGATTGAGGAACTGATTAAGGATTGCACTGCACTCTAGTTTTTCTTACGATCAGAGGTTCAACGATAAACTCGATTAAATGACAATCAATTATCAAATTGATCCATAATTATATTTGATAATCGTTTTCGTGTTTTTTTTTTAATATAAAATGTCCAAATGTTACTAATTTCAGCTCCACAACAGTACATAATATTCAATTTATGTAGTTTGTCAAGTTGAAATAATGTTCTGTTTTGAAAAACAAAAAGGATGGAAATAAAGTTGTTGTTTTTTTTTTTTACCCAATTCGTCAATTAATCATAAAGCTAACAGATTAATCGATTACTGAAATAATTGTTAGTTGTAGCACTAAAATAGGGGTGTCAAAATTAATCGATAAATAGGGCTGCTCGATTATGGAAAAAATAATCACGATTATTTTGGCAATAATTGAAATCATGATTATTCAAACATTTATTTTTCAGTACAAAATGAGAAAATATTTACACATTTAAAAATATTAAGACCAATTTTTTTAATATTTTATATTTATTCATTTATGTTGCCAAAAACTAGGATAATCATTTATTTTTTGGACAAAACTAAATGTTTAAACATAAAAAACGAACAAAAAATATTAAGACAACTAAAAATCTTTGAAACACTATAATTAACAATATTTATTAAATTAGTTACTTTAAAAAAAAATAAAAAGGTGCAAATGTATAAATTTAATCAACTCAAAAATAAGTACAGTATTAATCTGTTTTTACAATTATGCTGATTTTGTAATTGTGGAGTGAAATAATTCAAATTGCAATTGAATTTCGATTAATTGCACAGCCCTATCGACAAGTAATGAATTCTCAAATTTATCGCTAATTATTTTTGATCATCGTTCAGATATCTTTTTTTTTTTTTTAATTCATTTAAAACTGTCAAAATGCTCAGAATTTCAGCTCCTCAACAGCGAATATTCTCCGATTTCTGTATTTCAAATGATTGTTTGTGCACTGTTGACAAAAGGGATTGAAATTTATGGGGGTTTTTTTAATCCGATTCATCGATGCCGCATTAGAGCGCTCCGTTGGCAGCTGTGAGTGCACACACGTCACAGTGAGAAAGGGACATATTTCTTTTCATTTTACATGGATTTAATCATGATTTAATTAGAATGTACTGCGTATAAAAATAGAGATAGAAGAGATTCCCCACAGTGGGTGAGTAGTTTGGGGGGGGTCATCCAACATGATGACCCACAGTGGGGGCTCAAACATGCACACATAGCTCCCATGCTTTAGCAATCGGTCATACAGCGGATAGCCCCGCCTCCTCTTCTTCTTGAGGTTATAAATGACTTCCTCTGGCACGCTGCCGACGGCCCCTCGACAGTCCACGAGCTTTTCCAGTAGTAGTAGTACCCCCCCACCACCACCCCACCCCCCGCTCCCCCACTTGTACTATCGCCGGCAACTCGCTTTACAGCAAATGGCGCAACGCAAGCTTGCCAAAAATACACGGCCGGCCGTCACGGCTCGTGTCGGGTGTCAATTCTGACTGAGGCCTTCGCTGCTTGAGCGCTGACATCATCGCAAATCGTTTCGCTCGTCAAATGGACAAATGAAGAGTCACAATTAGACACAGAAAATGATCCCGTTTTACAAAATTGCCACCGCAAACAGCAGCTCAGACAATGGTGCTTTTTAGTTATTTTATTGCTACGATTAGGGTTGAAACGATGAAATGATTGAGTAACTTGAATAACTCAATTAGAAAGTTTCAGCCTCAAAGCTTTGCTTCATTTTATTTAGCTCATCAGTTAGCAGCCAGCCAGCCGCTAACCTTGTGCTCACAACAGCCCCAACTGGCGTCACTCACCGGACCAGCCTCCACCTTTTAAAACCACACACATTCAAAGACACAGATGCATCTTGAGAAATCCTTTTTTTTTTTTTGTTCTCCTTCAAATCAAATTTTAAAAAACAAATTAAATCGACCTGAACGCTTGTGAATCGAAATTCAAATCGATTCAAGGTAAATTAGACAATACAGTTTCATTTACTAAATTTAAAAACAAAAGACCTTGAAAAATTTAACGAGTACACCGTAAATGGAGGTGGAGGCCGCACCTTTTAGCGTGGCAGCGCGCCAGTCAATGCAGCAGTAACGCGGTTGCGTGTTGTTTACTAATGACGTGTTGTTTACTAGCATGTGCACTCAATGGACAAGTCTACAAAGATCATCAAGATGTTCTTTGAAAGCTGCTCCCTGAACACATTTCTCCAACCATGACGTGGGGGGGGGACGGATGAGTGTTGCTCAACAGACAAGCTGAACAGGATCTGAACAAGTCTGACGCTACGCTACATATGCGTCGTCCTCACGCACTCACTCACGCACGCACGCACGCCGCTGTCATCGTGTTGCGATTAGCATCGCAAACGCGGCAAACACATTTACTGCCGCCGCAGCTGCGCTTGGCTTCAAAATGGACCGATTGTATCAAAGGCTCGGACAAAGTGACGAATGTTGGAGAAATGAATCTGGAAGTGGATGAATGCTAGGAGTAAATAAATTCAGCAGTTAAATAGACTACACACTCACTACATACCCCCCCAAATCAAGGATTAGGGCCAGTGAAGAGAAAAAAAAAAAGAAAATGTTGGCAGGATTCCGACTTTATTCTCAGCATTCTGACTCTCACTTTATTCTCAGAATTTTGACTTTAAAGTGAGAATTCTGACTTTAATCTCGGAATCCTGACCTCAATCTCATAATTCTGACTTTAACGTGAGAATTATGACTTTAATCTCAGAATCCTGATTTTAATCTCAGAATGCTGAATTGACTTTAATCTCAGAAATCTGACTTTAATCTCAAAATCCTGACTTTAAACTCAGAATTCTTACTTTAAAATGAGAATTCTGACTATTCTCACAATTCTGACTTTCTGACTCCCCCGCAATTCATAGCTCGTCACAAAGTCAGAATTCTCACTTTCTGAGATTAAAGTCAGAATTCTGAGATTAAAGTGACAAAGTGAGAATTCTGACTTTAAAGTCAGAGCATAAAGTGAGACTCCTGCAGTGCCCACCCTTATTTTCTGTTCACTGGCCCTAATCCTCTTTTCTACCTTTTGCATATGCCTATAAATTGAATTTGAGTCGTTTGGAAGTTCCCGCCATGGTTACTAATGTCAACCCCCCCACCCCTCCTCAGCTGCAGAGTGAGTTAGATCCCAAACACGAACGTCTAGACTGGTGAATCACAACTGGCCGGCTGATCCTGAACCTGTGTTCAGTTTCAGCTCAGCTAATCCACTTGCTTGCGCGTCGGTCTCAGTGACACCGAACCTACCGAAGCCGCGCAGACGCCGTTCAGGTGACACTTGCGCAATCCGAGGAGTTCCAATACGACAGCTAGAAAGTGCACTGTGTCAACTTTTGTTTTTTTTTGTTTTTTGGGGGGGGGCTGTAAAGAATTCATGCCATTTGCATTCATTTCAATGGGGAATGATAACTTAAGTGTGTTGTGCTTCATATTGATTGACAGCAAGGCACAGAAAGTGCACCGACCTGTTCCCGCCAACAATGGGGACTTATTTACCTGCGACAAGCGGCTGTGTCACGTTGTGTGCCGTAATGGTCCTCGTAGGCGCTGCCAAGTGGTTACATGATTATTACTACTCGCAAACTTTCAAGGGCACGTCCCGGATGAATCCATCCGTGCTAGTGTGTTTTATTGGCCACTTTTCAAAACAGTGCTTTCAGTCATATTGATCTTTATGTGTTGATCTCAAAACAAAAAATGTATGCGTCCATTGGCTTAGTTGACCGTGCAACGGGACACTTCATTAGGTACACCGACACACTCAAATGCACTGGAAATCCTGTCCTTGTAATGACAATAAATCAAGATGAAAGCCCATGGCTTCAATTTATACATTATTTGTACATTTCTGAATAAAACAGAACACTGGCTGAGGTATTTATTCATATTCAGCCAAAAAAGATATCTATACTGTATACAGTAGTGCTTGATCAAAATACAGAATATATTTCCATAGTTAACTCGTGTTTAATTGCACGTTATATCTGTTCTGAATGTACAATAATATATATTTTTCAAGTTTTCTTACTATTGTTAATTAACATAAAAGTGGACAAATATGGCTATTGGTTACCAAATATATAGACATAATTTAGTTCATTGATACAGTAATTTTACAGAATTATAAAGTTACAGTTAACATATATGTTTAAAAAGGAGTCAGACATTGAGTCATATTTGTGTTGAGGTAATTTTCTGCCACTTGGTGGCATTAGTGTTTCATGTTGGATATTGGTGACATCCTATTAAATTATTTTACTTGACCTACAATTATATTAAAAAAAATCAATGTTGAATCTTGTGATACAAGTTTTTTTTGCATATTATTGAAATGAATTATTAGTTCATGTCTAGATGGTGCTAAATAATATGCACAAGAAGGTGATACTTGAAATCACAATCGTTTACAAAACAAGAACGTCTTTACATAGAAAGAAAATCTGACAAAATTCTTTGAAACATAATTTTGTAATTTCCTTTTAGGCTTAGCAAAATGTATCAAATTAGTTACCTTAGAATAAAAAAAAAAGGTGTACGGGGGCTGATAAGTTTTTTGGGGTTTGGTTTACAATTATGACAATTTATAATCGTATTCTAATGACAGAACTCGTAATTGATCATTCTTCTTCATCTCATACTGACTGTAGGTAGTCCTTTTACATAGTGCCCCCTAGTGTTCAGACTGAGACGTTGGGTGTTAAAATGTCAGTAATGACACATTTTTACCATAAAAGTGTTATATTTGAGTGAGACTTGAAGAAACTTGTCTCTTTCTGAACAACATAAGATTTAAAAAAAATATCATTTCAACACAGTTGCACTTGCAAAACGTATCATATATTATCTGCGTACATGTTCTTGGTCAAAGTTCCAAATTCAAAAATTGCCAAGCTGTTTGCAACTGTTACCAACATTTAGAATGTCACAAAGTGTCAGCAGGTTGCAACAGAGACTGGAAGAGTCACTGACAGGCAAAAAATAAAAATAAAAATAGTGAATTTTCCCCATCCAGAAACCTGATAGCGAACATCGAGTTGTGCAAAAACTTAACCAGTCGGACGTGTGCATTCAAAAGCGTGCGAAGGTTTGTTTCTCCTCACACTGGGGCATGCACTCACTCAAATCTCTCACACGACTTGGGCAGCCTGCAGTGAGCCAGCCAGCAGGCAGACAGACAAGTGGCTCTCTAATCAGACAATGTACTCCTGTTTTGGGTAGCGCTGGTGAATAATTGACATGGCAATGATCCTCGGGTGCACAATGCACTTCTTGTTGTTGTTATTGTTGTTTACATGCGCGGCTAACTGGCTAACTAGCCGCTTGACTGACTGACTGACTGACTGCACACGACACAAGTTGCAAAGCAGGTTCTCATATTTGTTACCTGACTTTTTTCTTTTCTTTTCTTTTTTAACTACTCCTCGCGCGGTTTGTGCGTACATGGAAAGTAGAAGCACTTTTTTGGGGGAAGTTGTACGTTGAGTTTTGTAGGGGAGCAACAGGTGTGATTCCCAGCTCGTTAAGTCACCTCAAAAAGCTGTTAAATGTCACATTTAGACTTCTTCAACTCTTTCAAAAGCGTTCGAATTTAGTGAGGTTCTATTCCGGTGGGCTAAACGGCGGCTGAATGTGTGTTTTAGTGCTTCGAAGTCACCCACCTTCCCTGGCCAGCGAGCCCGAGCCTCGGAGCAGCACGGCCCCGAGCAAGAGCAAACTTCTCACCGCCTCCATCTGCCAGACTTCCCCTCCCACTACTACTCGGGCCGAACTAGTCCATACTCGCGACGTCCGTCCGGACACTATTGCCGTCCTCTTGTCCACGTTTGAGGCAGTTCGCCACGGTTGGGTTGGATGCTTCGTGATTTGTCGCCCCTCACAAAAAAATAAAATAAGTCTCAGCGTTGCTCTGTGGAATGTCGTGCCTGTTGGTAGAGCGTGTCTGCGCGCGCACCACCACGCAGGCGGCGCGCTCCCGTGAAGGCCCGAGGAGGGGAGTGGCCGAGACAACCCAACTTCTTATGATGGTGTTCCCTCGCTACTTCGCGGTGTGGTGGTTTGCGGGTTTTCAAACTTTGATCTGATGTTTGTTGCAATGCTGTGAATGCTAAATGCAGAGTTTCAATTAATAATAAATAAATAAATAAACAAATAAATAAATGAATAAATAAATAAAAATAAAATTCCACCCATCCAATTTTAAATAATCTACATACAAAATACTAAAACATGCCGTCTCCGAGTCACTGTAAATGCCCCGAGAACAAATCCAGAAAAACTAAGAAAAGAGCGCTTGAAATCTGTTTTAAAAATACGAAATAAATCTGGAGTATCCACTAAAATTTTTCAATTTTTCCTCTTGTCCCACTCTAACCCTAGTACCTACGAACTAAATTGAATCTCAAAATTTTATTTAAATGTCATTTTTTTTGTTTCATTGCGGTCTCTTGTGACTGTGGGAACATATGCTTTAAATAACATATTTCAAATAATTATTATTCATGGAATGTGTGTCCCACAACATGCACCCCATTAGCATAACTTTTCTTTTTTGGCATTGCAGTAGAAGAAGAAAGCAGTGAATTGCATGATATGCAACAGTTTAAAAAATAAAAAATAATGGGTAGAACAAAGGTACCGTATGTCCTCTCTTCTATTTTTCATATTTCTACCACATACTTAGCCTGGATTGAATGTCTCACTACCAAATGCAAACCTGTTATGCATATGATCAAAATAAGACAATTTTTGTTACTTATTTACGTAAGTTTGTCCTCTTGGTTGAGTAACTACATAATTATATAGCGAATAAAGAAATAAACAATTGTTTCCACATTTTTTGCTTCAATTCAACTGACACTGTGTTGTTCCTTCTGATGTGCACGTTTTGGCCAACCATAATTATGGAGATTGTCTCAGCATTTCTGCAAGCTGCACTAAAGGCCGCATCTCACTGAACGGCGAACTTTTGCCACGCTAGCAAATGTTGTGAACTCGAAGAACCCTGACGCGAAATCAACATTCAAATGTTCTTAATGTTTTTTTCTTGTGTGTTTACCAGTGGTGGGAAGTAACAAAGACAAAATACAGAAACATAGTTGTATAGTATTTCCTTTTTATATTACATAATTTAACCCCAAAAGAAAACTTAGAAAGCCCACAATGTGCTCTGCCTCCTTTCTCCCCTAAACAACATCATTGACCTTGTGCCAAATTAACTTTCTGCTTCCTGCTGATGTTTAAAAGCCTCGGACGTCACACGGAGACAAATTATTCACCAACCCCTCTTTACTTTCACTTTTTCTCATGCCCTTCACTCCATTATTGCAAATCGGGAGCAGGCGGAGGAAGAATAAAGTTCATTCATCCTGATGTAACCTCCCCACTCCCCAGTGTCTCCACCCACAGGAGCCCGGGGTCAAAGTCCAAAGCTAGTTGCACAGATTTATCAGGCAACAGTTAAAATGAGGTCACTTCCTGACAGCTCGAATCTGCATTTAGTTACGGAGTCCGCTTGATAACACCGAGTTCACCATTCGGAGCTTCTGTTGAAATTTACATTGTTCATGAGAAAATCGCAGGACGTCAAGACACAATATCTAATTAATGAAAAGTGAACAATTCTGTTTTTAAAGTCAATTTGTTGCCATTATAGCTATTAAGCAAATCGAACATTAACATTGTACTTTATTATAGGAACATAAAAAAAAAAAGTGTACTTCATGATTAAATATACCAATTCAATGTTGAAAAACAAACATAAGTCAAATACAATTCTTTCATATACCACTAGAGGGAGCCATGTACCCCTAGTGGCTGGGACGCACTTTTACAAATGTGATTTAAATTCAGTTTCTAGTACACAAGAAAAACACACAAGTGAGAATCCTCCTTTTTCAACAAAGAATATATTTTTTTTATTTTTTTTCCAACATCTTAAAATGTTTTTGTGAGAATGATTGTGAAAAGGGACACAGTATGTAATGTATACAAAGAAGTTGCAGTTAATGGTATCTTACTTTAACCCACTAAAACACAGCACTGAATCTCTTTGTGATTTTTTTTTTTTTTTTTTATAAATTATGTTCATACAGCTTCTTATGATTTTAAATATGCAAGTGTTCATAAGAATCATTTCTCATATCATAGGGTCCACTACGTCCATACGAGTTTCCCTCACCCTCACCATTACAGGCCGTCCGTCGGCAAAGCAAAATTGATCCCACCGCACTCTCAAACCTTTGCGAGCACGACTACATCCATTTGACGTAAACGTACAGTATACAGCGGTGCCTTGAGATGAGTTTAATTTGTTCTGCAACCACACTTGTATCTCAAAATATATTGTAGGGTTTTCAATGATAAAAATAGCACTTTATGCTATTTGTTAGCCCCCCCCTTTTTTTTTTTAAGCATTTTGAACAGCTAGCATTAAGCTAGCAGAAGTCAAAGTTTTGTGGTGGTTTTACATACGCATGTAATCCATTTTTGAAGTTTGACGATAAAACTTAATTTTTGCTCCCAAAATGTTTTCTGGCCGTCCCTTGCAACTTAAGGCGCCGCTGTATTCTGAAATTGTCACCCGAGCGTACCTTTACACACACTTGCGTCAGAAGAGGTCTGGAACCGTACAAGTCTCGCACAGTGACAAAAAAATAAATAAAATAAAAAAATTAAAAATACACATAGCGACCATTGTACCGCCTCAACAGAAAGAAGGCACGAGCCCAACTCTTAATAATATAATACTATGCAGGACCAAAACTGCCAAAATTCATAATAAATAAATGACCAAATAAATAAATAAATTACTAAAAGTGAAAATAAAAATTAATATAAACAAATATAATTTGAAAATATCTAAAAAAAAATAAATATAAATGGAAATAAATCGTTTTTATTTTTCACTTTTTGTCATTTAATTTAGTCATTTATTTATCTATTTATTTAGTCATATATCTATTTATTTTGTCATTTATTTATTTAGTCATTTATTTATTTTGAATTTTGGCAGTTTTGGGCCGTACTGCCAAGTCAAAATGTCTGCTCTCACTTGTTGTCTAACAACTCAAGTTGCAACTTGAGGTAGACAGGTGGACACGATCGTCGTCCATTGCTGGAGCTTTCCATTGCAAGCCGGCGAGACTTCCTTGTCGGCGAGCTGCTCACTTGACCAATGACAGGCAGTTTGCAACGGTGGAGTCCAACCCAAAACACGCTTAGGACCGCACCCTCATTTGAATAACATTTCGACTTGGCAGTACGGCCCAAAGCTGCCAAAATTCAAAATAAATAAATGACTAAATAAATACATGACAAAAAGTGAAAATAAAAACGGATTTATTTCCATTTATATTTATTTTTTTTTAGATATAATTTTCAAAATAATTTTTTATATTCATTTTTATTTTCACTTTTAGTCATTTATTTATTTCGAATTTTGGCAGTTTTGGTCCTCCATGTAACACAACGCACGGACGCGCGTATCTCTAAAGTGCACATACCAAAAGTGGGGACGGTGGGGAGCTCGAGAGGTTTTGACAACAAACTGAACATGGTGATGAATACCGCTCGGAGGGCAACGTGCTCATTTACAAGTATGAGGCGCCAGAATGTTAAAAGGTTTAAGGTTTAGTCAAGTCAAAAAATTCTTTACAATTGCGATCAGCAATTGGCAGTACAACTTGGGCAAAATAGTCACCCCCTGAGATGGATTAAAAACAGGTGGATTTTTCTTAATTCATATTCCACATACACATTATTAATCAGAATAGCGCGTTTAAGACTAGTTGGGGCGCAAAGAACATTTTTGACTTGACTGCACCTTTAATACTCGGGCTGAACAATTCAATTCAATATTGCAATGTAGTAGAAAGCAATTTTTTTTTAAATTTATTTAGTGTCTCGATAAGTAGATTTGATTTATGACTTGTTTAGAATTTATCGAGGTTGTCGTAATGAACGCTTACTCTAAATGAAGTAGACGTCTTTCAAGTCATTGTTCCGTTTGCCTTTATTTTAGCATCAGTCTTTGGTGTATTTTAACTGATATTTTTTTTATTATTTTATGATGAGCGCATATTAAATCGCAATCGCAATATTGAGGGTAATTTTTTTGTTTTGTTTAAATTGTTCAGCCCTAATTTAAACATGGGTGGTTTTTTTTGGGGGGGGGGGGGGGGGGGGGGATTCTGAGGGAATACTGCAGTTAATGAAATCCACACAAAAGCCATCAAGATATTACCTAAATACTTGTTCAAATTTCTCTTTAAATATCATAATATATAACAATCTTTCAGAAATATTCTTTTCACATTTTGTCCTCACGCTAAGAAAAAAGGCAATCCAGGTGAACAAAATATTTCAATTTCATGTTGGTCAAGCACCTCCCACTCTGTTAAATAAAATAGCGCAAAAAAAAAAAATCAGAAAAAAAATTATTAAGGGAACAGGTGATAGATTCTTTTTAAGGAACAAAAGCAGCAAAGGAGAAAACAGAGGCACAAAATAAAAGAAAGCAGTCAGCAAAACCGACCTTCAAACATAAAGCTCCTCCCATTCTTTCTGGAACAGTCCACTGAACTGGGGGGGGCACCACTCGGCCACTTAACGGGATTTTGGCGCCACCTATCGAAGGGGAAGCATAAACTGCACTTGTGCTTCACTTGTGAGCAGAGAGAATTTCTTTCACCCTGTTTTCCCCACACATATGAATGATAAGGCAAATGCAAATAAATAAGAAGAAAACAATGTAAACAGTTGTGCCTTGATGGGAGGTGTCATGCAGGTCATGTGGGAGGCGGGTCTATTTCTACGTCGGGGGCTCCGGCGGCCATGGTTGGAGAGGTGTGGTGGCGGCGGCGGACGACGGGACTCCGCCCCTACTCGACTTTGACGCCCAGCTTCTCGGTGTTAAGCAGGTAGAGGCTGTCGTCGATCAGGAAACTGGGCGGGAAAAATGCACATTAGTTTACCATTTAAAAACAAAATCAGCCCGCCTTTCAATTTTCATGTTGAACTAGTGTGGAGCATATATTGGATACCCAGGTTAAGATCTATGTACTAGTACGCTCTAATAAGTTACTAATAAGTTAATTTCGCTCATATCTAGAAAGTAATTCAGGAAGTTGTGTGAGGTTAAAAAGAGTGTGAAAGACTGAGTCATAGATTTGTGTTGAGGTAATTTCCCTGCCACTGGATGGCATTAGTGTTTCATGTTGGACATTAGTGATGGGCACAGAGCATTTGTATTGTATACATCGATTGTATTTAGATTTTTAATGCCTCCAGACCTTGTATTTAGTGCTTTTTAATATGATTCAAGGCCTTAATTTGAGCAAAATACATTTAATAACTTTTAATGTGTTTTTTTTTTGTTTTTTTTAACTCATTCACTCGCAGCCATTTTCACTGAAGCAAACCCTTCGCTCCCGGCTGTTTTACTGGAATTTGACTGATTTTGTAAGGCCCCCAACATATTGTGTTATAATGCTATAAAAACATGGAACCTACCTAAAGAAATATTAGTCTCTTCTTTCATCAAGAAGAAAATTTATATTTGTATCTGTTTCCATTTTGCAGCAATTAGCATTAGAATATAGCAAAGTTTCATCATTATTCACGTTGAAAACAGTGGGGAAAAGAGCTTGTTGCAACATGGCCCTGGTTGATCTCTTATACTCTGCTGCCACCTGCTAGCCATTTTTGTAATAACTAGCATTTCCTTGAACATTTTGGAGCTTAACTCATTCACTCGCAGCCATTTTCACTGAAGCAACCCCCTTCCCTCCCGGCTGTTTTACTGGATTTTGACTGGTTTTGCAAGGCCCACAAAATATTGTGTTCTAATGCTATAAAAACATGGAACCTACCAAAAGAAAGATTAGTCTCTTCTTTCATCAGGAAAAAAAATCTGTTTTCGTTTTGCAGCAATTAGCATTACAATATAGCAAAGTTGCTTGATATTCATATTCCTAGTGAAAACGCAACATGGCCCTGGCTGATCTCATACTTTGCTGCCACCTGCTGGCCGTTTTTGTAATAACCACCATTGCTTCAACCCTTCTCTTCAGTTCAGAGGCTGCATCAAAGCCTTCTGTATGCTCTAGATAAAAAAACAAACAAACGTATAAATACATCTTTGGGACACTGGTAATATTTAAAATAAAATGCATTTATATGTTTTTGGGAGCAAATGAGTTAATGACCCCCCCAGAATCCCCAGTGCAGCTGTGCTGGCCCCACCTGTAGAAAAGGAAGTGCACGGGGACGGTGCTCAGGTGCCAAATGGCGTGCGCGTCCAGCACCCACATCAGCGGCGGAAAGTCCAACAGCTCCAGCAAGGTCAGGCCGTGAAGCAGCACAACCACCAGGACACACTTCCACCAATAGGGCAGCGTCCGCCGGTTCATCCAGCACCAGCACAGCCACCACAGCATGTTCAACATGCCTTTCACATCAAGAGGGAAAACAAATCAACAAAATGGACGCCGCTCGTCGTTAGTCGCGTATCTTACCGAAGGAGATGTTCGCCGCCATGTTGTAGCCGTAGTCGAAGCTGACGAAGGTCAAGTAGGACACGTGCGACGTGAAGGTCACGATGAGCAGCACCCCGACGATGCTGGACACAGCGGGGTGCTTCAGGCCCAACGTTCTGCCAAAGACGATTGGGAAAACGTTACCGATTCACTTTACATTATTTCCTGCGGGAAGAACGTTGGCAATTACCTGACGCAGCATAAGTAAATCGAGTAGAGAATCACTGCAGTAGCACAGAAATAGTCCATTTTCTGCAGGAGAACACAAAGTAAGATCAAAATCAAGGGACGTGCCTCAACTAATGGAAAGCTTGTCAGTAATTGGAATTAGGACCTTACTCGTTAGCTAAGATGCTAAATAAACTGAACATAAATACACCTTTCTCAATAGGAGCTTTGGGACATGTCGTACAGCCAGCGGTACTGGGACTTGTTAAGATTTTTCATGTTGACATGAGTCTTGTGTAATGGCTTACAATACAAAGAGCAAAAAAAAAAAAAGGTTTTTTTAACTCATTGATTCGCAGCCATTTTCACTGAAGCAACTCCCGGCTGTTTTACTGGATTTTGACTGATTTTGCAAGGTCCACAGAATATTCTGTTCTATTGCTATAAAAACATGGAACCTACCAAAACAAAGAATAGAGTCTCTTCTTTCATCAGGAAAAAAAACAGTATTTGTATCTGTTTCCGTTTTGCAGCAATTAGCATTAGAATGTAGTTAAGTTTCATCATTAGTCACATTCCTGGTGAAAACGTTAGCAAAAAGAGCTTGTTGCAACATGGCCCTGGCTGATCTCTTATACTCTGCTGCCACCTGATGGCCGTTTATTGTAATAACTACCATTACTTTGAGCCACCTCTTCATGTCAGAAGCTGTACCAAAGTCTTCTGTATGCTCTAGCATTTTAAAAAAAAACAACAAAAAAAAAACAACAACGTATAAATACGTTTTTGGGAGTGAAGGACAAAGTATTAAAACACGTATTTACACGTTTTTGGGTTTGAATGTGTTAAAATTGCCCACCATAGAAAAAGGTACCTTGACTTACTTGGCCAATTTTTTTTTCGTTCTGAGTTGGATGCAAAAAAATAATAATGCCACTCCCAGTTGACTTTTACTGCAAGCAAAAACATCAAACAAAGAAAAATAACTCATGTTTTGGGACTTTTTGTGTTAGCCTTGGTTGCTCTTGAGTCCCGCTCTGCCCATTTGTCATATGGCGTTCCACATGGATCAATTTTGGGGCCCCTGTTGAACTTGTACAACCCTACCACGTTAGGACATTACCTCAGTGAGGAAGGTGTCCCGGGTGTGGAACACTGTGGACCAGAACCAGGCGTTGAGGGACACCTGCAAACAACACACACCACCTAGTTAAAAAAAAAAAAAATCTTCTTTTCTGCTCCAATTTCTACGACAGCGTCAAATTGCCAGACCAGAGAGAAGGCGTTGATGGTGTGGAACATGGGGCTCTGGCGTGGCACGGTGCTCCGGTAGCGCAGCAGCATGAGAAGGCATGCCAAGCCGTTGAGGAGAGAGGCGAGGGCGGACGCCGGCTCCTCGAAGCACAGGAAGCGTGTAAACGGCCACTAAGACAAAACAATGGCGGAAGAAATGTTTAATAATTGTGACTGGGTTTGGAAATGATACAAAATAGTAATTATTCCAAACACACGTGATACCGACTCAATCATGAAAAAAAGATGTTGAACCTTGCCATGGAATTGCGGGACTCTGTAACCTCCAGCCTGGTAAAGCCCCACGGTGGTCCACATGCACTCGTAGCGACAGTCGTCACGACAAGTCCAACCTGGGAGACAAATGGGAATAAGAGTTGAGGGCAGAAATGAAATAAAAGTGACAGTCGCATTTTTAAGTGGAATGTTTGGTATGTTTGTATTTCACAACGTTAAGAAGAAAAACGTAAATACAGATTGTATCGTTTCAGACTGAGTGGAGCGTTTGTATTCACCTGTTGCTAACCAAATAATAGCTTTGGTGTCACTTAAACAGGGCCAGAGTAATTTGGCGAATTTTTGAATGAATAAAATATATCCAATAAAAGGTTGGAAAACGCTGCACTAGACCACCAAGCTATCTGAAGTATACAACATGCTACACCAAGGCCCACTTTGGATATTTCCTAAATTAGCATCATTCTAGGAAATTGGAATCATAAACTCAATCCTGGTAGTAACAGCAGACAATAATTGCGATGAAACCAGAGAAGTGTTAACGCTCCACTTATGCGACGCCTTGCTCGACAAGAAAAACCTGATTTTAACTTGTACGGTGACTCCAAGGAGTAGCTTTAACCACAAACAAAACTACAGCATGTTTCAAAAAGTAAAAGTACAATTTAAAGAATATTACTACAAAAACAAAATGAGAAATGTTGTCAAATTTGTTCAAAGTACCCCGTGGTTATCTTAGATTTTAAATCACATCAGCTTTGGGCCCAATTCCACTAAATTAAATAAAAAAACAATTCCATAGCCACCTAGTTCAACATTTTCGCTCCTTAATACCTAAATTATGTCATTCACTGCTCACTCAATCCTCATGGAAATTACGATACAACACGGAGCAGTATAATAGTCAATAGTAAAAGTGGGATTAAAAGAAGACTTTCAAAATTTAACTCATTCACTGTCATTGACGGCTATATACGCTAAAAATCCATTTTAACTGGACTGGAAGTGAATGAGTTAAGTGACTCGTAGGATGCAGTAGGAGTAGTTTTGGCAAATGTTGAAGAACATATGTCCGCAGGTATTGTAATATTGTTTGTCTACATGTGATTTGAGTTAACATTGCCACACAATTTGTTAGCTCGTCTTTGCAAATTGCATTAATGTTAGCATGAAGCTAGCTAACAGTCGTCTATGTTAGTGTCTCAAATGTTTGATCATAAACAGGATTACTGATGATTTTTCAGTTTGTGATCTATATTCAAACTGGATTACTGGACTAGTCTCTCGAAATTGTGGGCCAGTTCTCTTGGGGTAAAATGTAGGAAATTACAGGGTTTTTTCCTGGCTCAAAGTGAGGTGGTATCATCCTGACTATGATGGGTGACTCCCGATATCAGGTATACCAATACCAGTCTTATTTTAAGGTATCGGGACTCACGGTGCTGACCGATACCATTATCAGCCGCCCTCTTGCGGCCGTTTTACGATCAGGGACAAGAAATCAGAACTTATATGAACACAAAGTTGTCATTAACTTCATGCAATTTTAAGGAAAAATAATATATTGGAATATATTGAGGTCTTTCTTTAAAATCATCTATCATTTATGGGTGGGGAATTTTATTTACTAGTGGTATCGGTATTTGGTATCATTATTGGTCGGGAAAAAAAAGTGGTATTGAACATCCCTAATCCTGACTATGCACCATGACGATCATGACGTGTGTTTATTCTGTGCGCGCGCTTTCATTTTTTACAGGCATCATATAATAATTCCATGTTTCAAACAATAAGAATAATAGTTCCAGTAAGAATATGACTATTATGTTAAAGCATTCATTCATTATCAGTCACTTAGGCTGGAGGTGGTGAGAAAACAAGGTGGAGGTGGCCACCCGTGAATTTTGTAGACAGGAAAAACCCTGGAAAATAATAATTCAAAAGCACATGCATCGGCCCCAAAACAGGCTGGCCCATGCCCGGTAGGGCAGATGGCCAGTCCAGCCCTGCTCTAAATCGAAGAAAAAAAATAAATAAAAAATCGATTAATGGCTTGTATCTTTGGGAGGTGTAAATCAAATACACTCGTATCTCAAATAACAAAATAATTCACATTTAATTGATGACAATTAAAATGCATTTAAAAAAAAATAATGTGACCAAAGGGAAATCTTAAAAAAAAAAAAAAAAAAAGGATAAATCTAATATGCGTTTTTCACGAAATAGTGTATGGCTTATTCATGGGGAAAATAAATATTTAATCCACGAATTTGGGTATCTTGCTCACCTGTCAGCGCCATGTACTGCGGCTGGACCGTCTCGTACCACCGTAGCCGAGCTCCGGTGCAGTTGGTTTGGACACACTGCTTCACGCAATCCCGGTACACCGGCTCTTTGTCGCCCTGGGAGCCCTCCGCGGTGATCACCGACATCAGCAGCACGACGACGACGACCACCGCCGAAGCCGGTCTGACAGATGTGCGGCGGGGGGACAGCGGCGAGGCCATGGTGGAGGTGGTGGTGGTGGGTCTCTGCCGGGCGGCGGCGGTACTCACGAAGGCACGGCGAGGCGACATCGAGGGATTCCGGAGCCCACGGTCCACATTACCAAGCTGCCATTTTCACGTGTGCAGAGAGCAAGTGGGTTTGATGTGGTGATGGCCTCGTCCAGAAACCGTCAGTCAAAAGGCCCCACTCCCGGCCGTCAAAACGTCGGCATAACGCTCACTTCCTGTTTGTATTTTCAAAGTAGAATTGTACAATATGGCATTACTTACCTTGTAATAACATATTTCATTCTTGAATCTAATTTAAAAATTTAAATTAAGTATATATTCATATCCATCATGGATTTCTCTACAGACGTTTATGAAAGCCAATAAACGGAAGGTATATTTTACTTTGACGAGAGAAAGCGTTTTGCTTTTGATTCTTTACTTCCTGCGTATACATCACGTGGCTCAACTTTGGACAACACAGATAGTGGACATTTTATTAGGTACACCACCACAATCCACTACTACACTTCATTGTTGTTTACCAAAGAGCCAGATCACATATTTTACTTTAGAAAAACATTCTCAGCAGCACCAAACAAAAACGCCAAAAAAGTGGGCTCACAGTTTAATGAGCTATCTGCTTCCATCTAGTGGAATAGCATCTAATTATTTTTGGTTTGGCATAAAAAGATGAACCAAAAATGATAATTTTCAGATCTTTTAAAGGGAAGATAAGGCCAAAAATTTCTTTATCATGTGTTCCATGCAGGCCCACTAGTCTAAACACGATATTCTGAATAATATTGTCATTGTGTAATATAAATTAAGGCAGCCAAATCTGCCCGTTTTTATCCATCCCAGGGGGATGCTCTCTTACTGAAAATGACATCACAAATACTTAGGGCTCAGGTAACGACCAATCACGACTCGGAAAACACGTAAGCCGCGATTGGTCGTTACCTGAGCGACTATGATGTCATTTTCAGCGAATTTAGTATTTATTTGGTTTTGTAAAAATTGAGGTTGTTGACTGTATGATTAGACTGCATTTATTAGTCAGCGCGTGGCCATACCTGTACTCTACAGTACTCTTGACCCCCCAAAAAAGACAGTATGATACGAAAGACAGTGGCTTTTATTTGTACTTCTTTGTTACAGTGGAGACATGGACAGTCACAACAACAACAGGTGGGAAAACAGCAGCAAGGGAGGTGAAGAAGCCAGATTGACTTAAACTCCCTGCAACCTGACCTGTCCTCTGGGAGAAAGAGTCGGATGGACGCTGACTATTTTAGTGCAAAACTCCCACTCCTCCTCCACAAAACGAGGTCAACACCATTCAATATCGTTGCGAGGTTGAGACCAACAGACCAAGTGGGTCAGACTGCTCACTTGTTTCAAGTAGGTAGCTGTGCATGCACCGCGCAGCACCCAAGAGAAATTTTATAGACTGCATAATGTAGGTGTGATGCATGCAACTGCTGGCCTTAACACGTATGAACAGAATGGACGGTAAAGGAGAAGGGACAGAGATAGAACGAGACTTTTTTTCTTTTTTTAAATAATCCCATGTCGGTAGTCACACACAAACACCACCGCAGCTTTCGTTCAGGTCGTCCCGGGGGGGCATGTGCGCGGGGTCAGAGCGGGTTGTTGTGTGGGGACGGTTCGGTACAGTTTGGCATAAAAGTGGATTTTATTTTTTTTTGCTTGTTTTTGTTTTCTGTTTATTTTCAGAGAGGCAGCTTTACTCTTCTTCCTTGTCCTCTCCGTGTGTGATGACGTAGCAGATGTTCTTGTAGTCCACGTTGCCAGCCACATCAGGGGGGAAAGCAGCCCACAGGTTGGTCATCTGGATGGACGACAAATAAAAGAGATTGTGCATCGTGATTACAAAAGTTTTTTACCCTAAAAAAATAGTGGTGTCTTGACTTACAGTACAAAAAAATCCACAGTAATGTTAGTCATTCTTCGCAGAGGATAAAGAATATATGCCTGTGATTATACACAAGGACGTTCCCTGGCTTAGAACCTCTCATAGCATAAAGTGCTAAAAATAACGACAGCGCTCACCTCCTCGGCGGTGAACCTGTCGCATAGGGTGGTCAGCAGCTCCTCAAGGCTAGAGGAGTAAAAATGGATGAAAAGGTTATGTTGATTTAAGATGACGCAATGAACAAAATAGGAACGTCGGATAGCTTACAATTCTTTCTTGATGGCGCCGGTGGCCTCGGGGTCCAGGACCTTGAAAGCGCTCACGATTACGTCCTCGGGATCAGCACCTAGATGAGGAAAATCCAGTTAGTCGGGGTATTTATTTTGAACGTGTTTAAATACGTTTGAACGTACTCTGAGCTAAATGCTAAAGAGTTACTTATTTTCACTATATTGACTTGGGAATGCACAATACCCTCTAGCATTATGGGTAAAAATACCGAATGGAAATCATGCACGGCAAACAAACCTAATAAATAATTATAATATAATAATCTAAACAATTGTTATGTAATTTTTTAACATATTGGTATAAAGTAGGCCAAATGCTAAAATAGCATTTATTTTTTATTTTTTTTTTAACTTAGACAAGTCAATACACCGTGAATTTATGGGGGGGAAAAAGCTACCTTTTTAGCATTTAGCTTACGAAGTACATTCGAGCGTATTTACAAATACGTTTGAATGTACTTGTAGCTAAATGCTAAAAACGTAGCATATTTTTCCCATCTGCCCATATTGTAGCATTTAGCTTACAAAGTACGTTTGAACATACTTGTAGCTAAATGCTAAAAACGTAGCATGTTTTTCCCCATCTGCCCATATTTGAGCATTTAGCCTACAAGTACGTTCGAAAGTACTTGTAGGTAAATACTAAAAACATAGCATTTTTTATTCTCATGTGGGGTATTGACTTCGGCATGTACATGGCCTGTGGCATTATTGGTAAAAGTCTTTAGCATTTAGCCTACGAAGTACGTTCAAACGTATTGACAACGTATGTTGTAGCTAAATGCTAACAAAAGGTAGCATTTTGTCCCACTTGTTCATATTTTAGCATTTAGCTTACAAAGTACATTTGAACATCCTTGTAGCTAAATGCTAGCAACGTAAATTTTTTTCCCATATGGGGTATTGACTTGGGCATGCACATAGCCGGTGGCATTATGGGTAAAAGTTTTTAGCATTTAGCCTGCCTACAAAGTACCTTCGAACATATTTACAAATAAGTTTGAACGTAGCCTACTTGTAGCTAAATACTAAAAAGCTATCATTTTGTCCCATCTGCTCATATTTTAGCATTTAACTTAAAAAGGACATTCAAACGTACTTGTAGTTAAATGCTAACAAAGTAGCATTTTTTTCCTACATGGGGTATTGACTTGGGCATGTACATAACCCGTGGCATTATGGGTAAAAGTTTTTAGCATTTAGCCTACGAAGTATGTTCGTAAATATTTGCAAATAAGTTGGAACGTACTTGTAGCTAAATGCTAAAAACGTAGCATTTTGTCCCATCTGCTCATATTTAACTATTTAGCTTACAAAGTACCTTCAAAAGTACTTTTAGCTAAAACAATGGAAGCATTTTTTTTCCCATATGCGGTAATGACTTGGGCATGTACTGTGGCATTATGGGAAAAAATGCATAACATAATGAATCATAAAAATGACAAAGATTATGTAATTTTTTAACTATGCTAAATGTAGTATAAAAATAATCGCAATCGCGACATTGAAAAAAAATTGCAATTTCATGATTAGTCAAAGTTTTTCAGTGCTACTTGTAACCCAAACGAGGTCAAGCCCAAAAGAAAATGTCTGCTGTGAATGCGCGCCGCTCGTCAACCGGACCCTTCAGCTTCTCGCCAAACATGGTGAGGAAGACGGTGAAGTTGATTGGTCCGCTGGCCTCCTTCACCATGGCCTCCAGCTCCTCGTTCTTCACGTTCAGTTGGCCCATGGTGGCCAGCACGTCCCTCAGGTCGTCCTTGCTGATGATTCCGTCTCGGTTCTGGTCGATGATTGTGAACGCCTGCCATGACATGATGTGACATGGATGTCAAAAATTCGTGCTAAAGTGAATGTTGCCCGTGTCTCTTTACACATTAAACCGTAGATGACATTGGAAACCATTCGGGACTCGGCAGCTGGTGGGCCACTTGTTTTTCCCGAGGTGTTAAAATGCTCTCGGAATGCGAGACAAGCCCGTTGCGACATTCGGGCAGGCGGTATCGGTTACAGCTTGTCCTAACCTCGTCCACTTTTTCCGTCTTGTGACCATGTTTCCTCCCTTTTTGCAATGTTCCATCACCACAGAGGCCTTCAAGTGGGTCTTCCACCATACCGTATCATCACTATCGCTACAACATCCACGTCACTGTTTTCCAACCATTTCAATTTTGACTGTTCCTGCTTCTATTGACTGCTAATCCCACCAGCTGTTGGGCAGCATTCCAGTGGCGGGTCACATACCCGCGCCCCCCCCGCAAACTCCCGAGTCATCAGTTTTATACGCGCTATTCACGTGCGATGGGGAGAAGGTTACCTCCTTGTACTCCTGGATCTGGCTCTGCTCAAACATGGAGAACACGTTGGAGGATCCGCCCTCGCCCTGCTGCTGCCTCCTCTTGGCCTTCTTGGGTGCCTAGAATGCAAGGTAAAAAAATACATGTTAGCTATAGATTAGATTAGAGTTGTCAAAATTAATTGATAAGTAATCGTTTGGAGCCATTTTATTTTATTTTTTAAATTGACCAAATCCTCTAAATTCAGCATATCAACAATAACTAAAAAAAAAAATACTTTTGTAATACACTTTAATGCAAAATTAAAATGAATCCGAAAAAAATCAATAGATTAATCAATTCTAAAAATATTCGATAGTGACGCCACTAGATTAGCTTCAACTTTAGTGTCAAGGAAACAATATTGCAAAAAAAAAAAAATCAATCTTTATTTGCATCACAGCTTCTGCATGTGTGAATTTAAGATTGAGTCAAATCTTAAGGTGACCTAAAATTGATCCATGGTGTACCCCGAAGTTAGCAGGGATTGGCTCCAGCTCAGGATATGCGCTATATAAAATAGATGGATGGGCACAGGAGATGGATAAAGTCTAAATCTTAGTTTGGGAAGTAAGCCACACCTTAGCATTGAAAAAAAAATCAAAATCCAAAGATTGTTTTTAAATCCCCAGCAAGTGAGCCCCCGGTCCGAAAAACACTCACCATCTCTCAAGGTTGTTGGGTTGTTGTTGGTCAAGAAGAGAAGCCTGCGCCAAGCCGATGTGACTGACATGGAATAAACAGGCCCTTTTGGCCCTTTTATACCAGCCTGTGTCAGGCTAACTTTAGCCACAGCATCAGGTTTGGCAGGAAAACAGTAAGAGAAAAGGGGGGCGGGGCAAGGAGGTGGCGAGGCCCATATTGGCTACCCCGCGTTCCAAAATAGGCATCAGGGGTCTTGGAATGAGGCGAATTCAATGCCAACACGCCGGCTTGGACTTTTGACATCATGTGGTGGACTGATTCGGCCCACGTAGAAGTCAGCTTCATCAGAACAAAAGATGAGCATCTGTGGATTGATGCCAAAAGTCCGAAGTGGCTAACGCGCCCCCGCATATCCGAGTATCATCACCTGTCTCGAGGATTGGATTCATCTGTGGCTTACTTGAGGGAGGGAGGGGTGGAATGGATGAGTAGTGGAAGCCTGGAGGATTTTATAAACAGCCGTGAAACATGAAAACAGTTGGCTGACGGACTTTGGTTTAGCGCCAGGGAAGGCACGCGACGACAAGGACTGTGATATGACTGAGAAATGCCAACAAGTACGTGAAGCACGTAATACGCGTCGCGTAATTGCGGATCATGTTTTAAAGCGATTCATTTTTTTTTTTTTTTTTTTTTTTTTGTGTGTGTGTGTGTATGTGTGCGTGCGTTTGCGTGTGTGCGTTTGCGTGCGTGCGCGTGTGTGCGTGCGTGCAAATACGTATAAATTTATACTCATTCATTCACCTAAAACCTTATAAATATCCCATTACCCTTCGCCTTAACCAGGTACTTCAGAATCTTGCCAGAGTCGTGAGGTTTAAATGGTCAGGAGACCAGAGAAAAGGTCAGAAAAAAAAAGAAATAAAGAGAAAAGAAAGGAAAATCAAAGTGAAATCCAGCACCGACCAAACACTTCCTGCCTTCCCCATGATTACAAAATCAAAGTCTTACGCCAACCCCGGAAGCCTCTAAATTCCAGCAAATTTGGCGAGATCTCAAGAGACCAGAGGAAAAACTAAAGAGAGGAAGGAGGGAAGGATCGATAAGGCAGAGAGAGATCCATAGAAGCCAGTACATCCAATCCATCAAAGTGAAGTCCAGCACCAACAAGACCCCTCCTACGTGGTTACAAAACCAGAGTCTTATGCCAACCCCAGAAACCTCATACTTCTAATAAATTAAGATCTCAAGTGACCAGAGGAAAAACTAAAGAGAGGAAGGAGGGAAGGATAGATAGAGCAAAGTGAGAACCACAGCAGGGCTTAAAAGCTTAAAAGGGTTTTAAAGTGATTAATGATGTCATAGAGTGTTCATGTCATCTCAGAATTGGAAGAAAGAAGTTTCCAAAAACTGACTTTAATCTCAGAATTCTGATTTAAATCAGAATTCCGACTTTAATCTCAGAATTCAGACTTTAAAGTGAGAATTCCGACTTTAAAAGGAACGTTACGATGTTCACCTTGCTTTCTTGAGAGACGTTTCACATTGCTCGGCAGAGAACCGACACCATTCTACGTCACTACGCACGGAATGCGTTGTGACGTAAATGATGGCGGCGTACGTCTAAATAAAGTTTATACAAAATGCATCAAACTGGAAATGATTTGTGAAAAATGAATCTCATAGTTATGTTAGTAACAACCAAATAAATAATATAGAACAAACTTGTCATGACAGCCGGGGTTCCTTTTAAAGTCGGAATTCTCACTTTAACCTCAGAATTCTGACATTAAAGTCAGAATTCCGACTTTAATCTCAGAATTCCGACTTTAATCTCAGAATTCTGACGTTGTGATGTAGTGCAATGAAATGTGTGAGGAAGTCAGAATTTTGAGAATAAAATGAGGATTCCAATTTTAATCACAGAACTCTGACTTTAAAGTCATAATTCTGACTTTAAAATCATAATTCCGACTTTAATCTCAGAATTCTGACTTTAAAAAGTGAGAATTCAGAGTTTAATCTCAGAATTCTGATGTTGTGACGTGGTGCTATGAAATGTGGAAGTCAGAAAGTCAGAATTCTGAGAATAAAGTGAGAATATCAACTTTAATTTCAGAAGTCAGAATTCACTTTAATCTCAGAATTACGACTTTAATCTCAGAATTCTGACTTTAAAGTCAGAATTCCGACTTTAATTTCAGAATTCCGATTTTAAAGTCAGAATTCAGACTTTTAAAGTCAGAATTCAGACTTTTAAAGTCTCAGAATTCTGACGTTGTGCTATGAAATGTGTGAGGAAGTCAGAAAGTCAGAATTCCGACTTTAATCTCAGAATTCTGACATTAAAGTCGGAATTCTGACTTTAATCTCAGAATTCTGACGTTGTGACATAGTTCTACGAAATGTGGAAGTCAGAAAGTCAGAATTCTGAGAATTAAGTGAGAATTCCAACTTTAATCTCAGAAATCAGAATTCAGACTTTAATCTCGGAATTCAGATTTTAACTTCAGAATTCTGACTTTAGTCTTTAAAGTCAGAATTCCGACTTTAATCTCAGAATTCTGACTTTAAAGTCAGAATTTCGACTTTAATTTCAGAATTCCGATTTTAAAGTCAGAATTCAGACTTTTAAAGTCTCAGAATTCTGACGTTGTGACGTAGTGCTATGAAATGTGGGCGGAAGTCAGAAAGTCAGAATTATGAGAATAAAAAGTGAGAATTCCGATTTTAATCTCAGAATTCTGACTTTAAAGTGAGAATTCAGACTTTAATCTCAGAATTCTGAGAATAAGGTGAGAATTCTGACTTAAAAGTAAGAATGCTGAGAATTTTTTTCTCTCTTCACTGGCCCTAATCCTCTTTCGTAACTTGATGAGCACTTTTTTTTGTGGTCGCACTAATTTGGGTGGTGTACCCAGCCCATTATAGTCGCTTTCAAACAGCAGCGGAGGCCCACCCACTTCACTTCCATATATGAGCTGGACTGGAAGCCATCAGTCAGGCCAATGTGCAGCTAAGGCGAGTACAAAGTGAACCCCACACGTCGTCTTTGACTCACCTGTTGTCCTCAAAAATGTCCTAATTGGATCATTATCGTCATTCAATTGGATTCTGTTCGGTTTTAATGACGCGAGCGCGGCCTGAAGGTCACCAGCAGCAGTGTGGTCACTCACTTGAAGCATGGTGAAGGTGAAGAGAGAGAAAGACCGTAAAAACAAGACAGCTGGACACATGGAAATAGCGAACGCCTCCTCCCCCTGTTGCCATTCTCATTCGCAACCATTTTGACTACTTACATCTTGACTTGCTTTTCAATCTTTGAACGACGGTATTTGTAAATACAGATCACTAAAACAGTTTTCTTTGTTACTCTAAAAGTTACATTTAAAAGTATGACTAAAACGTCAGTAAATATTTAGCTTTAAACCGCGTTTATCAAAAGGTTATATTAATTCCCCTTTTTGACTGGCGTGGCAGAGTACATTCAAACGCATTGACATTTGTAAATGCGCTCAAACATACTCGCAAATACGTTCAAATGTACTTGTACACTCAAAAAAGACAATTGTTGAACCAATTTAAACAGAACTTAATAAAATTGCTTCAAGTGGTAGCACACAATTGAATTAAATTCATCCAAAGTGATATATTAAATTAAGTTAATCCAAAGTGAATATATTAAGTTTAATTAATTGAGTTCATTCAACTTAATATATTCACTTAACTTAATTCCTTCAAGAGGTATGATTGGATTAAATTAATCCAAAGTGAAATATTAAAGTAATTAAATTTATCCAAAGTGAAATATTAAATGTAATTAATTATGAGTTCATTCAATTTAATATATTCACTTAACTTAATTCCTTCAAGTGGTATGATTAGTTTAAATTAATCGAAAGCGATATATTAAATTAAGTTAATCCAAAGTGAATATATTAAGTTTAATTAATTATGAGTTCATTCAATTTAATATATTCACTTAACTTAATTCCTTCAAGTGGTATGATTGGATTAAATTAATCCAAAGCGATATATTAAATTAAATTAACTTAATTCCTTCAAGTGGTAACACACGATTGAAATCAGTTAATCCAAAGTGAATATCTTAAGTTTAATGAACTCATCATTAATTAAACTTAATACATCACTTTGGATTAATTTAATTCAATGGTGTGTTACCACTTGAAGCAATTAAGTTGGTCAACAATGCTCTGTTTTGTCTTTTTAGAGCGCACAAGTACATTTGAACGTATTTGCGAGTACGTTCGAGCGTATTCACAAATGTAAATACGCTTGCCGGTCAAAAATGGGAATCAATATCACCTTTTGGTAAACATGGTTAAAAAGCTAAATATGTACTGACATTTTAGGCTAAATGCTACAAATGTAGCACATTTCCCATAATGTGCATGTGAAAAAAAATGTTTTCTTTCAGTATTTGGCCCACATTATTCCTATACGTTCTAAAATTAAGTAAAAAACAAAACAAAACAAAACATTGTTTATTCGTAACTTTGATGATTTATTATTATGTCTGCAATGCAAGATTTAATTTTGTCTTAAAATGTGCTACGTTTGTAGCATTTAGCCTGTGAGTCTGTTGGAGCATATTTGCAAAACGTCCAAATGTACTCATCAATCAAAAAAGTTTTACTTTGGCAGTTCCATTCCTTCACAACTTTCAGAATGCTGTAAAGAGACAAATATTGCCAAACGTCGAGCACATTCTAACACACTTTAATCAACTATACATTGAGAAAAGTTTACATCTGTCAAAGTAAAACGACGGGGCAATTACATTTTTGTAATAAAATAATATTTTAATGTAAATGATCTGCGTTCCAAATGTGACATTACTTAGAAGTCTTAAATCTTCAGTAACAAACTATTCCAGAGATGACAAATATGCTTATGACATCATCAGTAAACAAACCTCCTCTTAAAGGTAAAGAATTCCTCCAGATGCGCCTTTGAAACTTTGGCAACAGCTTTACAGATCAAAATTCTGGAAATCTTCGCTTTCGCTGATGTTCATCGTTGTATTATTCATGTTTCACTCTTCCAATGTAAGCTACCGAAAGAAGAAACAAAGATCAGTACCAAAAAGGTCATTTCTACGTACTTGACAGGAAATGTCCACTGAATAAACAAACACTCACTTTAGGGTATGCACAATTTAGGGCATAGAAACAGGATAATAAAACAAACTTAAATGTTTATAAATGATAACATATTCAAATATTCTTGAAATGAGATTTTGTAAAATTGTTATCGGACCAATTCACTCAAAACAACTCAAATCGATCAAGTTTTCATCGAGAGTCTCTCGGCCGGCTCGTCTGCTCGACCAATCGGCAACCAGTTCCTTGATTTCTTTCCCGAAACTGTCGTGCATTTGACTGAAGTCCTCCCGGGTGTCCGAGCACGCCGCCGCGCAGTCGCCCGCGGGCGGGGCCGGGCCGTGAATGGGCGTCAAGTGTGCAGTCTTCTTGGGCCACAGTTTGGGTGACCTCTTAACGGTGGATTTGAAGGGAGCGGCCGGAGTTTGGAGCGTCGGGACGGCGATCGCGCCGGCGGCCGCAGCTCCTGCCGGGTGCCGGGTCAACGTGGACAACTGCGGGCTCAGTTGACGGACCGCGTTAGGGGCGGCGGCGGCGGCGCCACCGTTGGCCGGGTCACTGAACAATGCATCTAATGTTTCTAAAGGAACAACAAAGAAGGAATTGTTTGTTTATTTTTAGAATATTACCCATCTCACATAATGTAAACACATTAAACTTATTAAAACCTGACAACTTACTAGAGCAGGCTCTCTAAAGAATTCCTAAGTGCCTGTATTTACGCTGTCGAGAAACTGAAACGATGACTCGTATCGAATGAGTCAAGGCGTGCTCGCTTCTAGCTGTTTGTTACTCCCAGAAGAAGTTTTGTGAAAGTGACAGATGAAACAAAAGTTACATGAAATAAGAATAAAAATGAAAATAAATAATAATACATATAAATAAAATATAAATACATAAAAATAAAAATATGAAGTTTAGTAAAAGTGAATTAAAATAATAAAAATAAATGAATAAAATGAAATACATTTTTTAAAAAAAGAAAACAAATATATAAACATATTCACCGCATTTGCTTCCAAAAACATATAAATACGTTCTATTTTAAATAACTGCCCCAAAGATGTATTGATACGTTTTTAATGTTAGTTTATGCTAGAGCACAAGGCTTTGATGATCCAGCCTATGAACTGAAGCTAGGGCTGCGCAATATATCTAAAAAATATCGATATCGCGACATTGGCCCATGCAATATGCATATCGCAAAGACATGCAATAATTTTCATATGGAATTTTTTTGCTTTTACTTGAATTTGACCAATCAGACACAAACTTAAACGTGCATCACCATCAGTTGAACATCATCCAGGTTAATTAAAATTAATCAACTAAGAACACATTGAACTTGCTTATTTTACCACATGAAAAAATGTTATTCTTTCATTTGATAAAATAAAAAATCTTATTTTTTTAGGTACATTAAATATCGCAATATCGATATTTGCATGTCGCATGTTTCTCCAATATCGTGCAGCCCACAAGCAATAGTAGTTATTACAAAAAACGGCCAGCAGGGGGCATCAGAGTATAAGATCAACCAGGGCCATGTTGCAAATAGGCTGATTTCCCCACAGTTTTAAACAGATTTGTAAAATACGATGAAACTTAGCCATATTCTAATGCTAATTGCTGCAAAACGGAAACAGATAGAAATAATACTTTTTTCCTGATGAAAGAGAGACACAAATCTTTCTTTTGGTCGATTCCACGTTATTATAGCAATAGAACCCAATATTCTGTGGGTGCTAACGGCTAACCGTGTGCGTTCTTTCAAAGCAAGGCACGGGTGGTAGTGGTGAGACACAGTCCAAATAGCTTCTCCACGCTACATTCTGCCCCTTAAACACCGTGTGTTTTAGCGCCAGTGCATTTCTATTGGGTAGTTTTGACGTGGACGTTTCTACTGCGTGGTGACTGGAATTCCCTGAGTACAGGTTTTCCAAATAAGGAGCTAATAAGGAGTTAATCGAGCATTAAAAAAAAAATTAGTGCAGTTAAAAGCACTTTAAGTTAACGAGATAATAACGTGGTAATTTTGACACCCATAATATTAATACAGTATATATTCTTGCAACAACTTCCACAAATGACTTCTCAGATTTCAAAACAACACCACTGAGACCGCTGGGCCACTCGCTCACCTTTGTACTTCTTCTCCAGGTCCATCACCAGCAGAGACAAGTAGCCGTGGTTGGCCGAGAGCAGGGCCTTTATCCAGCTCTCCTGGCCGGCCTGGTCGTCGGCGGCAAATTTGTACGACGGGCGCAGGCCCACCTGGCCCCACACCAACGAAAAGGCAAACTGCTCCTCGGACTCGCACAGCTGGACGGTGCAGCCCTCCAGAACGATAACTCCGATGAGGTCACGGTCATCCGGGTGGTCCTTGTAGAAAAGGAGGTTCCCCTTCAGGACAAACCAGCGCTTGTGATAGGAAGGCCTGATGTCACCCTGCGGGACAATGCCGTCTGTTATGTCTGGCTCGGTCTTGCGCGACGGGAAGCCGTGGTGTTAAATATTGCAGACTTTGCGCAAATTAAGTCCCGAATTAAAAGCGTCATTCTATTTCCTTTTATGAAGTTGCAGGATGACTACTTCTGCTTCAGTATAGTCCATGGTGTTGATTTTTGAAGTACGACACTGTCACTGCGTCGTCATGTTGACAACATGCGTCTCACTCAGGTTTTTATATGGTTTCAACTTCAAGATATAATTTAATGGACATCATCTGATTCATCTGTTCAGCGCTCACTTTATGAGGACCAGTGTTGGGGGTAACGTGCTACAAAAGTAACGCATTACAATAATATATTACGCTTTGGCGGTAACGTAGTAATAGAACACGTTCCTCATTTTATTTTTGTAATATTATTACAGTTACTGAGTCCGGCAACGCGTTCCAATCCCCAATCCAAGCTGTCGCACAGGCGGAAGTAGGGCTGGGTATCGATTCAGATTTCCAGGATCGATTCGATTCACAAGGGCCCGATTCGATTCAATTCATGATTCACAACGATTTTCGATTCATTTGAGGAATTCATGCAGCACCTATTTTATATATTTTATATGTGTACTAGTAACCTCAAAAACACCTGGAAAGACTGCACAGCAAACTAAAGCTAGTGGCTAAACCATCGCTGGCTAGCAATCAGACAGAAAATGACAGCGCGAGCAAACAAAAACAACGAAAGTTGGATTTCTCCAGACCAGAGGTGAAGATGCTTGACCCAGGAGAAGTGCGTAATATATCGTGGAGGATGCCCTGCCTCTTCCTACAGTTGAGTCGTTGCCGTTTCAAAAAAATCTGAACTGGGCTGCAGTGTCAACATAGCCTGGAGAGCTTGGTTTTTTTTTGGGTTTTTTTGTGTGTGTTTTTTTCCATTAGATTTCTTTATCAATAGATATTTCTGCTTTTAATACACATTCATTCCATCCATCCGTTTTGTTAGACCAATGATCAATTAACTATATTTCATCTATCATTATTTGTTAGCTCAATGATCAAGTTTACCGTACTTTAATACATAAAAAATTTGTTGAACACACATTGACAAAATAAACTCATCTTTCTCTTGTGTAAATTAATTTGAGTATGTTGAGAATTTTATTTATGGTGGATTGTGGGATTATTTATTTATTTACTGGACCAAATATCCTCATTAGAAAAGTTTTACCAGCAAATTTTGCATTCTCTTTACATTTCAAAATCGTCATTAAATAAATTAATCCCCCATTTTTTTTTATGTAACTTAAACTTGAGTAACGCATTACTCTACACAGACGGGAATATTGTAAAAAATCTTATTACTTTCAAATGCAAGTAACTAGTAATATGGAATATATTACGTTTTAGAAGTAACTTACCCAACACTGTAGGACCCATAGGTAGAAAAAAAAGGAGGCAAACACCCCCACCTAGACTTCCACTGCAAGTTAACCTTATGAACTGATGGGGGTTGGATGTTGTGACGTTTGCTGTCCTCATCTAATGGCAGAGCGTACTTTCAAGTCAAGTTTTGCTCGTTACACAAGGCAAATAAAAGCCCAAGCAACCGGTTGTAACTTGAAAAAATAAGGAAAGAGCAGCTTACCTTCTTATAGAGGTAACCTTCTTTGTCCACCGGTGAGTTGCTAGATTCAAAATACGAGACAACCTTCTCATCAATCTTCATTTCATCACATCACAGGCTGCTAATCAGCACTGAACCTGTCGCAACATGAACAAGCATTACAACACTTGAGTAAATTACCCCATACGTAGTTTTGACAAAAATGTTTTGGAGTTATGAAAAAGTAATAACACTGATGGTTTGTAGTTAAACCGGAAATTGCGCTTTTCCGTGTTTCGACGAGTAGCCTACTCGCCAAATTTGTCTTTAGACTTTTTTTTTTTTTTACTCCAAATCGTCAACTTATAATAGTTTTAAAAAGTTTATTTTAGAAAATAAAAAACCGCCATTTAAAACTCGACCCTGTGTGAAAAGGGCGAGTTTCGAAGGAACAAGTCTCATGAAAACTACAACACCGCCCTAGGCTGGGTGTGGCTAAACCTCGACTAATCAGACACGATCGAGTACATAAAAAGAGGCATTTAGGAATTCATTGTTATTCCTGTTTACGCTACGGGCACTCACCTGTGTGAAGCACATAAGTATCGCTCGGTGCCTGCCAATCACTTCCGGGTTGTGGCGCTTGGCCGAGTCGAGAAAATTGACCCCCTCCAGTCAAAAAAACAAAAACAAAAGTGCATTTATTACTTAAATTTGTAAATGATATTGACCCTTAGACAACTATGTGATTGTAGATAGAGTAAAGGTTATTTTTAAATAATAAAAAAAACAAAACAAATTGCACCTGTTGTGTGCTGAAGGTTGGATTCCAAGGCGCAGACACAAATAAGGTTTTAACTATTTATTCACATCGAGAGGCAGAAACTAGAGACACAGTACACAGGACAAGTGGACAATAATCCAGCAAAACACACAATTCTCAGACCCTTAAATAGATAGTCAATCAATCGCATGGTTGTGGCTAGACATGTAGTACTAGTCCTGACATGGAATTCTCTGATTGGCTGTTAACCCAGTAATTACAGATTGTTCCCGACAACAACAAACATCATATAGCATAAAAGATCCTTGACAAACATCATATCACGTTACATCGGTTCAAAACAGACACTTGACTTAACAGGTCATGAACTCAAACTTAACCCAGATATGACAGCACCACTCCAAAATGCCTGCTCATTGTAGGATTCTATACAGATTCATTATAACTTGTTTGTTTGATCATTTTATAAGGGCCTTGTAGCTCAGGGGATAGAGCACTGGTCTCGTAAACCAGGGGTCGTGAGTTCAATTCTCACCAAGGCCTTTGCTCACGGTGTAAGTAAAGCAAAAGAAGTGGGTGTGTTTTTTACAATATGGGTAGACAAAATTCATTTACACCAGTGTGAGTCTCCAGGCATTTTTCCTTGCTCAATACTATAATTTTTTTTAAATAAAATAATATCAAGAAGAGCCTTTTCTGTGGATTTGTACCTTAGTGGCTAGAGCGCTGGTCTTGTAAACCAAGGGTCATGAGTTCAATTCTCATCAAGGCCATTCCCCAGTGTTTAAAGCAAGTAGTTTATTATTATTATTATTATTATTATTATTATTATTATTATTATTATTATATATAAATAAAATAGAAGAGCTGGAAACTCGGAAATTTTTGGGGGGTATATTTCTCCACAGGCAAATTAAGTACAGAACATTATGAGTATAATGTATTTTATACTTTACCTTTGCATGTGGTCTCTAAGTTAGGGAACCCCTAAGGTGACATGGTAGAAAAAAACAACTTTGCGTTCCCTCGCGCAATCTTTGCGAGGGAAAATACATGCTCCATCATAGTCGCTTTGGGAAAGCTTTTCCACTGCTTTGTTTCATGTTTACAAACGTTCCGTCCTCGTCGCTTTTGGTCACATAGAACATGACCCGGAAGTGTTTACGGCGCACCTAAGGTGATATGGTAGGCAAAAAAAACAACAACTTTACGTTCCCTCGCAAAACATCTTTGCGTTCTCCGTTGTTTTGCGAGGGCACGCAATCTTTGCGAGTTTGCGAGGGAACGCAGTTTTTTTTCGTCACCTTAGGGGCTCCTAAGTACTATTATAACGACCAAAAGTAACGCTCTTGTGGCCTTGTAGCTCAGTGGTTAGAGCACTGGTCTAGTAAACCAGGGGTCGTGAGTTCAATTCTCACCAAGGCCTTTCTCTGTATTGTAAAGTTAAACAAAAGACAATTTGGTGGAGAGAGTGTGAAGAAAGTAGAAAAAATAGCTTAAATCATGCAATAGTTTAGTAAATCTAAACCAGTAGTTCCTTATGCATTTTGCACCATCTTAAAAAAAAAATCTGATCTCCAAGTCATGGCCACACATCATTGTACCGCCATGATTAAAGCACTGAAATAAATGCATTAAATAATTGTAATTTAATAAACAAGCAGTAAATAATAAGTAAGTAAGTAAATAAATAAATAAATAAATAAATAAAAGCAAACAGTTCTTAACTTGGGTACTGTTTCTTTTACAAACCACTAGAGGGAGTTCAAGCACCACACTAAGAGAATCACATACTAATTCTCAAGTCTGTTGCCTTTTTTTTTTTTTGGTGTGTGTGGCACATTTTCACACCTCACTGTTGTCAAAAGTGCATCTTCCACAAGTTCTTTACCAGAGGCGGCCTTGCTGTCTCAGTGAAATGTAAATGTTGTCGTCAGGCAGCAGAAGTGCTTGTGATCAATTCTATATTCGTCCGTGAGGTGTGTTGCTTACTGTGAAAATCTCCAGCATGCTGTCTGCTGGGCCAAGAGTCTTCTGG